>NW_018743594.1:0-46973 GCF_001683475.1 Chenopodium quinoa
AATGTGTTAACTTAAATTTGATCCAAAAAGCTTTGTTTGAATGTGTTTGACTTTCATTTGATTCAATTACTTTGTTTTGAATGTGTTTGACTTTCATTTATTCAATTAGCTTTGTAGAATGCATTTGACCCTCATTTGATTCAATTAGCTTTGTTGAATGTATTAGACTTCAATATAATTCAAAAGCTTTGTTTGAATGAGTTTGACTTCCATTTAATTTAATTAGCTTTGTTTGAATGTGTTTGATTTTCATTTGATTTAATTAGCTTTGTAGAATGCATTTGACTTTCATTTGATTCATTAGCTTTGTTTGAATGTGTTTGACTTTCATTTGATTCAATTAGCTTTGTTTGAATGTGTTTTGACTTTCATTTGATTAAATTAGCTTTGTTATGCATTTGACTTTCATTTTATTTAATTAGCTTTGTAGAATGCATTTGACTTTCATTTTATTCAATTAGCTTTGTAAAATGCATTTGACTTTAATTTGATTCAAAAAGCTTTGTTTGAATGTGTTTGACTTTCATTTTATTTAATTAGCTTTGTAGAATGCATTTGACTTTCATTTGATTCAATTAGCTTTGTTTGAATGTGTTTGACTTTCATTTGATCCAATTTGCTTTGTTTGAATGTGTTTCACTTTTAATTGATTTAATTAGCATTGTAGAATGCATTTGACATTAATTTTATTCAAAAAGCTTTGTTTAAATGGGTTTAACTTTAATTTGATTTAATTAGCTCTGTTTTGATTGTGTTTGACTTAAATTTGATTCATAAGTCTTGTTTGAATGTGTTTGACTTTAATTTGATTCAATTACATTTGTTTTAATGCATTAGACTTTAATTTGATTTAAAAAGCTTTATTTTGAATGTGTTTGACTTTCATTGGATTCAATTAGCTTTGTTAGAATGTGTTTAACTTTCATTTGATTCTATTAGCTTTGTAGAATGCATTTGACTTTCGTTTGATTCAATTAGGTTTATTGAATGCATTTGACTTTAATTTGACTCAAAAACTTTGTTTTAATGTGTTTGACTTTCATTTGATTCAATTAGGTTTGTTTGAATGTGTTTGACTTTCATTTAATCAATTAGCTTTTGTTTTGATGTGTTTGACTTTCATTTGATTCAATTAGCTTTGTAGAATGCATTTGACCCTCATTTGATTCAATTAGCTTTGTTGAATGTATTAGACTTCAATATAATTCAAAAGCTTTGTTTGAATGAGTTTTGACTTCCATTTAATTTAATTAGGCTTTGTTTGAATGTGTTTGACTTTCATTTGATTCAATTAGCATAATTGAATGCATTTGGCTTGCATTTGAGTCATAAAGCTTGTTTGAATGTGTTTGACTTTCATTTAATTCAATTAGCTTTGTTTGAATGTGTTTTACTTTTATTTGATTCAATTAGCATTGTTGAATGCATTTGGCTTTGATTTTATTCAATTAGCTTTGTTTGATTGTGTTTGACTTTCATTTGATTCAATTAGCTTTGTTTGAATGCATTTGACTTTCATTTGATTTAAAAAGCTTTGTTTGAATGTGTTTGACTTTCATTTGATTCAATTAGCATAATTGAATGCATTTGGCTTGCATTTTAGTCATAAAGCTTGTTTGAATGTGTTTGACTTTCATTTGATTCAATTAGCATAATTGAATGCATTTGGCTTGCATTTTAGTCATAAAGCTTGTTTGAATGTGTTTGACTTTCATTTGATTTAATTAGCTTTGTTTGAATGAGTTTAACTTAAATTTGATCCAAAAAGCTTTGTTTGAATGTGTTTGACTTTCATTTGATTCAATTAGCTTTGTTTGAATGTGTTTGACTTTCATTTGGTTCAATTAGCTTTATTGAATGCATTAGACTTTCACTGGATTCAATTAGCTTTGTAGAATGCATTTGACATTCATATTATTCCAAAAGCTTTGTTAGAATGTGTTTAACTTTCATTTGATTCTATTAGCTTTGTAGAATGCATTTGACTTTCGTTTGATTAAATTAGCTTTGTTGAATGCATTTGACTTTAATTTGACTCAAAAACTTTGTTTTAATGTGTTTGACTTTCATTTGATTAAATTAGGTTTGTTTGAATGTGTTTGACTTTCATTTAATTCAATTAGCTTTGTTTTGATGTGTTTGACTTTCATTTGATTCAATTAGCTTTGTAGAATGCATTTGACCCTCATTTGATTCAATTAGCTTTGTTGAATGTATTAGACTTCAATATAATTCAAAAAGCTTTGTTTGAATGAGTTTGACTTCCATTTAATTTAATTAGCTTTGTTTGAATGTGTTTGATTTTAATTTTGATTTAATTTAACTTTGTAGAATGCATTTGACTTTCATTTGATTCAATTAGCTTTGTTTGAATGTGTTTGACTTTCATTTGATTCAATTAGCTTTGTTTGAATGTGTTTGACTTTCATTTGATTCAATTAGCTTTGTTATGCATTTGACTTTCATTTTATTCAATTAGCTTTGTAGAATGCATTTGACTTTCATTTTACTCAATTAGCTTTGTTGAATGCATTTGACTTTAATTTGATTCAAAAGCTTTGTTTGAATGTGTTTGACTTTCATTTGATTTAATTAGCTTTGTAGAATGTATTTGACTTTCATTTGATTCAATTAGCTTTTGTTTGAATGTGTTTGACTTTCATTTGATCCAATTAGCTTTGTTTGAATGTGTTTCACTTTTAATTGATTTAATTAGCTTTGTAGAATGCATTTGACATTAATTTTATTCAAAAAGCTTTGTTTGAATGGGTTTGACTTTAATTTGATTTAATTAGCTCTGTTTGATTGTGTTTGACTTAAATTTGATTCATAAGTCTTGTATGAATGTGTTTGACTTTAATTTGATTCAATTACCTTTTTTGAATGCATTAGACTTTAATTTGATTTAAAAAGCTTTATTTGAATGTGTTTGACTTTCATTGGATTCAATTAGCTTTGTTAGAATGTGTTTAACTTTCATTTGATTCTATTAGCTTTGTAGAATGCATTTGACTTTCGTTTGATTCAATTAGCTTTGTTGAATGCATTTGACTTTAATTTGACTCAGAAACTTTGTTTTAATGTGTTTGACTTTCATTTGATTCAATTAGGTTTTGTTTGAATGTGTTTGACTTTCATTTGATTTAATTAGCTTTGTTTTGATGTGTTTGATTTTCATTTGATTCAATTAGCTTTGTAGAATGCATTTGACCCTCATTTGATTCAATTAGCTTTGTTGAATGTATTAGACTTCAATATAACTCAAAAAGCTTTGTTTGAATGAGTTTGACTTCCATTTAATTTAATTAGCTTTGTTTGAATGTGTTTGACTTTCATTTGATTCAATTAGCATAATTGAATGCATTTGGCTTGCATTTGAGTCATAAAGCTTGTTTGAATGTGTTTGACTTTCATTTGATTCAATTAGCTTTGTTTGAATGTGTTTTACTTTCATTTGATTCAATTAGCATTGTTGAATGCATTTGGCTTTCATTTTATTCAATTAGCTTTGTTTGATTGCGTTTGACTTTCATTTGATTCAATTAGCTTTGTTTGAATGCATTTGACTTTCATTTGATTTAAAAAGCTTTGTTTGAATGTGTTTGACTTTCATTTGATTCAATTAGCATAATTGAATGCATTTGGCTTGCATTTTAGTCATAAAGCTTGTTTGAATGTGTTTGACTTTCATTTGATTTAATTAGTTTTGTTTGAATGTGTTTAACTTAAATTTGATCCAAAAAGCTTTGTTTGAATGTGTTTGACTTTCATTTGATTCAATTAGCTTTGTTTTGATGTGTTTGACTTTCATTTGATTCAATTAGCTTTGTAGAATGCATTTGACCCTCATTTGATTCAATTAGCTTTGTTGAATGTATTAGACTTCAATATAATTCAAAAAGCTTTGTTTGAATGAGTTTGACTTCCATTTAATTTAATTAGCTTTGTTTGAATGTGTTTGATTTTCATTTGATTTAATTAGCTTTGTAGAATGCATTTGACTTTCATTTGATTCAATTAGCTTTGTTTGAATGTGTTTGACTTTCATTTGATTCAATTAGCTTTGTTTGAATGTGTTTGACTTTGATTTGATTCAATTAGCTTTGTTATGCATTTGACTTTCATTTTATTTAATTAGCTTTGTAGAATGCATTTGACTTTCATTTTATTCAATTAGCTTTGTAAAATGCATTTGACTTTAATTTGATTCAAAAAGCTTTGTTTGAATGTGTTTGACTTTCATTTTATTTAATTAGCTTTGTAGAATGCATTTGACTTTCATTTGATTCAATTAGCTTTGTTTGAATGTGTTTGACTTTCATTTGATTCAATTAGCTTTGTTTGAATGTGTTTGACTTTGATTTGATTCAATTAGCTTTGTTATGCATTTGACTTTCATTTTATTTAATTAGCTTTGTAGAATGCATTTGACTTTCATTTTATTCAATTAGCTTTGTAAAATGCATTTGACTTTAATTTGATTCAAAAAGCTTTGTTTGAATGTGTTTGACTTTCATTTTATTTAATTAGCTTTGTAGAATGCATTTGACTTTCATTTGATTCAATTAGCTTTGTTTGAATGTGTTTGACTTTCATTTGATTCAATTTGCTTTGTTTGAATGTGTTTCACTTTTAATTGATTTAATTAGCATTGTAGAATGCATTTGACATTAATTTTATTCAAAAAGCTTTGTTTAAATGGGTTTAACTTTAATTTGATTTAATTAGCTCTGTTTGATTGTGTTTGACTTAAATTTGATTCATAAGTCTTGTTTGAATGTGTTTGACTTTAATTTGATTCAATTACATTTGTTTAATGCATTAGACTTTAATTTGATTTAAAAAAGCTTTATTTGAATGTGTTTGACTTTCATTGGATTCAATTAGCTTTGTTAGAATGTGTTTAACTTTCATTTGATTCTATTAGCTTTGTAGAATGCATTTGACTTTCGTTTGATTCAATTAGGTTTGTTGAATGCATTTGACTTTAATTTGACTCAAAAACTTTGTTTTAATGTGTTTGACTTTCATTTGATTCAATTAGGTTTGTTTGAATGTGTTTGACTTTCATTTAATTCAATTAGCTTTTGTTTTGATGTGTTTGACTTTCATTTGATTCAATTAGCTTTGTAGAATGCATTTGACCCTCATTTGATTCAATTAGCTTTGTTGAATGTATTAGACTTCAATATAATTCAAAAAGCTTTGTTTGAATGAGTTTGACTTCCATTTAATTTAATTAGCTTTGTTTGAATGTGTTTGATTTTAATTTTGATTTAATTTAACTTTGTAGAATGCATTTGACTTTCATTTGATTCAATTAGCTTTGTTTGAATGTGTTTGACTTTCATTTGATTCAATTAGCTTTGTTTGAATGTGTTTGACTTTCATTTGATTCAATTAGCTTTGTTATGCATTTGACTTTCTGATGTGTAAACAAGATGAGAAACCTTGTTACAAAAATGATAAGCTAAAAGATTCAAAAGTTTTTAAGATTCAATTATCAAGTGATCAGTTTAGTTAGGGGAACTCTCACCCTAAGCTAAGGATATAGCAAAGAGGAACTCTCACTCGTTTGCTTGGGATAGTCTAGATGAGGGAACTCTCACCAAATCATAAACTATAAGCCCTAATCTTGGGAACTCTCACCAAAACTAACACTCTTCAAATTCGGATACTCAAATTTTGAAAACAAAGTGAACTAAACTCAAGTCACTTCAATTAACAAAACATACGTTTTAGGCAAATAATCTTGGATGATTTTCATTCATTCAAAGTATGCTATTTATAGCACTAATACAACCTTTTCACTTGCCTACTTTAATTAACAAAAAGAAATAACAAAAAGGAAATTAACTAAGGGAAAGAGTGGTTAATACACGTCCCACTTAACCCCATTACAAAACATAATTAAACTAATTAAAAGACCTAAAGACTAGGCTTGAAACAAGGGAAAAAGACCAGCCAAAATAGCATCCAAAGAGCATCTCCAACACACGCCCAAAACAGCCATTCTTCAAGCTTTTGTAACTCCCATTTCAATGCCTTGATTCACGCCTCTTTATTCTTCATAACCCCCAAATAATGAGGTGCAATGTTCAGCCAACAAACTCCATAATTTACGCCCAACAAGTGCCACGAATCACTCCACTTCAATCAGTCCAAGTAACTTACAAACGGCTAGCATGAAACACGCCCAAACTGCCTCCAAATCAGCTTGTAACCGACGCCCATTAAACATGTATTTGGAGCTTGAAAAACCGTCACTTGCTAGATACCTTCTACAAGGTTAATTACACTAAGTGAAGTGCAACCCCTTGTAAAAACATTCGAACCAAAACCGTGCAAAGGATTAAGAAATGATTTGGACAGAAATAAGGCCTTCGCATTGCCTTGAATTTGGACCTCACCATGACCACTTGGATCATTACAATCATTAGAACTTTGACCATATTGGTCACTTTCATTTTATTCAATTAGCTTTGTAGAATGCATTTGACTTTCATTTTACTCAATTAGCTTTGTTGAATGCATTTGACTTTAATTTGATTCAAAAAGCTTTGTTTGAATGTGTTTGACTTTCATTTGATTTAATTAGCTTTGTAGAATGTATTTGACTTTCATTTGATTCAATTAGCTTTGTTTGAATGTGTTTGACTTTCATTTGATCCAATTAGCTTTGTTTGAATGTGTTTCACTTTTAATTGATTTAATTAGCTTTGTAGAATGCATTTGACATTAATTTTATTCAAAAAGCTTTGTTTGAATGGGTTTGACTTAAATTTGATTCATAAGTCTTGTATGAATGTGTTTGACTTTAATTTGATTCAATTACCTTTTTTGAATGCATTAGACTTTAATTTGATTTAAAAAGCTTTATTTGAATGTGTTTGACTTTCATTGGATTCAATTAGCTTTGTTAGAATGTGTTTAACTTTCATTTGATTCTATTAGCTTTGTAGAATGCATTTGACTTTCGTTTGATTCAATTAGCTTTGTTGAATGCATTTGACTTTAATTTGACTCAGAAACTTTGTTTTAATGTGTTTGACTTTCATTTGATTCAATTAGGTTTGTTTGAATGTGTTTGACTTTCATTTGATTTAATTAGCTTTGTTTTGATGTGTTTGATTTTCATTTGATTCAATTAGCTTTGTAGAATGCATTTGACCCTCATTTGATTCAATTAGCTTTGTTGAATGTATTAGACTTCAATATAACTCAAAAAGCTTTGTTTGAATGAGTTTGACTTCCATTTAATTTAATTAGCTTTGTTTGAATGTGTTTGACTTTCATTTGATTCAATTAGCATAATTGAATGCATTTGGCTTGCATTTGAGTCATAAAGCTTGTTTGAATGTGTTTGACTTTCATTTGATTCAATTAGCTTTGTTTGAATGTGTTTTACTTTCATTTGATTCAATTAGCGTTGTTGAATGCATTTGGCTTTCATTTTATTCAATTAGCTTTGTTTGATTGCGTTTGACTTTCATTTGATTCAATTAGCTTTGTTTGAATGCATTTGACTTTCATTTGATTTAAAAAGCTTTGTTTGAATGTGTTTGACTTTCATTTGATTCAATTAGCATAATTGAATGCATTTGGCTTGCATTTTAGTCATAAAGCTTGTTTGAATGTGTTTGACTTTCATTTGATTTAATTAGTTTTGTTTGAATGTGTTTAACTTAAATTTGATCCAAAAAGCTTTGTTTGAATGTGTTTGACTTTCATTTGATTCAATTAGCTTTGTATTGATGTGTTTGACTTTCATTTGATTCAATTAGCTTTGTAGAATGCATTTGACCCTCATTTGATTCAATTAGCTTTGTTGAATGTATTAGACTTCAATATAATTCAAAAAGCTTTGTTTGAATGAGTTTGACTTCCATTTAATTTAATTAGCTTTGTTTGAATGTGTTTCATTTTCATTTGATTTAATTAGCTTTGTAGAATGCATTTGACTTTCATTTGATTCAATTAGCTTTGTTTGAATGTGTTTGACTTTCATTTGATTCAATTAGCTTTGTTTGAATGTGTGTTTGACTTTCATTTGATTCAATTATCTTTGTAGAATGCATTTGACTTTCATTTTATTCAATTAGCTTTGTTGAATGCATTTGACTTTAATTTGATTCAAAAAGCTTTGTTTGAATGTGTTTTGACTTTCATTTGATTTAATTAGCTTTGTAGAATGCATTTGACTTTCACTTGATTCAATTAGCTTTGTTTGAATGTGTTTGACTTTCATTTGATCCAATTAGCTTTGTTTGAATGTGTTTCACTTTTAATAGATTTAATTAGCTTTGTAGAATGTATTTGACATTAATTTTATTCAAAAAGCTTTGTTTAAATGGGTTTAACTTTAATTTGATTTAATTAGCTCTGTTTGATTGTGTTTGACTTAAATTTGATTCATAAGTCTTGTTTGAATGTGTTTGACTTTAATTTGATTCAATTACATTTGTTTTAATGCATTAGACTTTAATTTGATTTAAAAAGCTTTATTTGAATGTGTTTGACTTTCATTGGATTCAATTAGCTTTGTTAGAATGTGTTTAACTTTCATTTGATTCTATTAGCTTTGTAGAATGCATTTGACTTTCGTTTGATTCAATTAGGTTTATTGAATGCATTTGACTTTAATTTGACTCAAAAACTTTGTTTTAATGTGTTTGACTTTCATTTGATTCAATTAGGTTTGTTTGAATGTGTTTGACTTTCATTTAATTCAATTAGCTTTTGTTTTGATGTGTTTGACTTTCATTTGATTCAATTAGCTTTGTAGAATGCATTTGACCCTCATTTGATTCAATTAGCTTTGTTGAATGTATTAGACTTCAATATAACTCAAAAAGCTTTGTTTGAATGAGTTTGACTTCCATTTAATTTAATTAGCTTTGTTTGAATGTGTTTGACTTTTCATTTGATTCAATTAGCATAATTGAATGCATTTGGCTTGCATTTGAGTCATAAAGCTTGTTTGAATGTGTTTGACTTTCATTTGATTCAATTAGCTTTGTTTGAATGTGTTTTACTTTCATTTGATTCAATTAGCATTGTTGAATGCATTTGGCTTTCATTTTATTCAATTAGCTTTGTTTGATTGCGTTTGACTTTCATTTGATTCAATTAGCTTTGTTTGAATGCATTTGACTTTCATTTGATTTAAAAAGCTTTGTTTGAATGTGTTTGACTTTCATTTGATTCAATTAGCATAATTGAATGCATTTGGCTTGCATTTTAGTCATAAAGCTTGTTTGAATGTGTTTGACTTTCATTTGATTTAATTAGTTTTGTTTGAATGTGTTTAACTTAAATTTGATCCAAAAAGCTTTGTTTGAATGTGTTTGACTTTCATTTGATTCAATTAGCTTTGTATTGATGTGTTTGACTTTTATTTGATTCAATTAGCTTTGTAGAATGCATTTGACCCTCATTTGATTCAATTAGCTTTGTTGAATGTATTAGACTTCAATATAATTCAAAAAGCTTTGTTTGAATGAGTTTGACTTTCATTTAATTTAATTAGCTTTGTTTGAATGTGTTTGACTTTCATTTGATTCAATTAGCATAATTGAATGCTTTTGGCTTGCATTTGAGTCATAAAGCTTGTTTGAATGTGTTTGACTTTCATTTAATTCAATTAGCTTTGTTTGAATGTGTTTTACTTTTATTTGATTCAATTAGCATTGTTGAATGCATTTGGCTTTGATTTTATTCAATTAGCTTTGTTTGATTGTGTTTGACTTTCATTTGATTCAATTAGCTTTGTTTGAATGCATTTGACTTTCGTTTGATTTAAAAAGCTTTGTTTGAATGTGTTTGACTTTCATTTGATTCAATTAGCATAATTGAATGCATTTGGCTTGCATTTTAGTCATAAAGCTTGTTTTGAATGTGTTTGACTTTCATTTGATTCAATTAGCATAATTGAATGCATTTGGCTTGCATTTTAGTCATAAAGCTTGTTTGAATGTGTTTGACTTTCATTTGATTTAATTAGCTTTGTTTGAATGAGTTTAACTTAAATTTGATCCAAAAGCTTTGTTTGAGTGTGTCTGACTTTCATTTGATTCAATTAGCTTTGTTTTGAATGTGTTTGACTTTCATTTGGTTCAATTAGCTTTATTGAATGCATTAGACTTTCACTGGATTCAATTAGCTTTGTAGAATGCATTTGACATTCATATTATTCCAAAAGCTTTGTTAGAATGTGTTTAACTTTCATTTGATTCTATTAGCTTTGTAGAATGCATTTGACTTCGTTTGATTAAATTAGCTTTGTTGAATGCATTTGACTTTAATTTGACTCAAAAACTTTGTTTTAATGTGTTTGACTTTCATTTGATTTAATTAGGTTTGTTTGAATGTGTTTGACTTTCATTTAATTCAATTAGCTTTGTTTTGATGTGTTTGACTTTCATTTGATTCAATTAGCTTTGGTAGAATGTATTTGACCCTCATTTGATTCAATTAGCTTTGTTGAATGTATTAGACTTCAATATAATTCAAAAAGCTTTGTTTGAATGAGTTTGACTTCCATTTAATTTAATTAGCTTTGTTTGAATGTGTTTGATTTTCATTTGATTTAATTAGCTTTGTAGAATGCATTTGACTTTCATTTGATTCAATTAGCTTTGTTTGAATGTGTTTGACTTTCATTTGATTCAATTAGCTTTGTTTGAATGTGTTTGACTTTCATTTGATTAAATTAGCTTTGTTTATGCATTTGACTTTCATTTTATTTAATTAGCTTTGTAGAATGCATTTGACTTTCATTTTATTCAATTAGCTTTGTAAAATGCATTTGACTTTAATTTGATTCAAAAAGCTTTGTTTGAATGTGTTTGACTTTCATTTGATTTAATTAGCTTTGTAGAATGCATTTGACTTTCATTTGATTCAATTAGCTTTGTTTGAATGTGTTTGACTTTCATTTGATCCAATTTGCTTTGTTTGAATGTGTTTCACTTTTATTGATTTAATTAGCATTGTAGAATGCATTTGACATTAATTTTATTCAAAAAGCTTTGTTTAAATGGGTTTAACTTTAATTTGATTTAATTAGCTCTGTTTGATTGTGTTTGACTTAAATTTGATTCATAAGTCTTGTATGAATGTGTTTGACTTTAATTTGATTCAATTACATTTGTTTAATGCATTAGACTTTAATTTGATTTAAAAAGCTTTATTTGAATGTGTTTGACTTTCATTGGATTCAATTAGCTTTGTTAGAATGTGTTTAACTTTCATTTGATTCTATTAGCTTTGAAGAATGCATTTGACTTTCGTTTGATTCAATTAGGTTTATTGAATGCATTTGACTTTAATTTGACTCAAAAACTTTGTTTTAATGTGTTTGACTTTCATTTGATTCAATTAGGTTTGTTTGAATGTGTTTGACTTTCATTTAATTCAATTAGCTTTTGTTTTGATGTGTTTGACTTTCATTTGATTCAATTAGCTTTTGTAGAATGCATTTGACCCTCATTTGATTCAATTAGCTTTGTTGAATGTATTAGACTTCAATATAATTCAAAAAGCTTTGTTTGAATGAGTTTGACTTCCATTTAATTTAATTAGCTTCGTTTGAATGTGTTTGACTTTCATTTGATTCAATTAGCATAATTGAATGCATTTGGCTTGCATTTGAGTCATAAAGCTTGTTTGAATGTGTTTGACTTTCATTTAATTCAATTAGCTTTGTTTGAATGTGTTTTACTTTTATTTGATTCAATTAGCATTGTTGAATGCATTTGGCTTTGATTTTATTCAATTAGCTTTTGTTTGATTGTGTTTGACTTTCATTTGATTCAATTAGCTTTGTTTGAATGCATTTGACTTTCATTTGATTTAAAAAGCTTTGTTGAATGTGTTTGACTTTCATTTGATTCAATTAGCATAATTGAATGCATTTGGCTTGCATTTTAGTCATAAAGCTTGTTTGAATGTGTTTGACTTTCATTTGATTTAATTAGTTTTGTTTGAATGTGTTTAACTTAAATTTGATCCAAAAAGCTTTGTTTGAATGTGTTTGACTTTCATTTGATTCAATTAGCTTTGTATTGATGTGTTTGACTTTTATTTGATTCAATTAGCTTTGTAGAATGCATTTGACTTTCATTTGATTCAATTAGCTTTGTTTGAATGTGTTTGACTTTCATTTGATTCAATTAGCTTTGTTTGAATGTGTGTTTGACTTTCATTTGATTCAATTATCTTTGTAGAATGCATTTGACTTTCATTTTATTCAATTAGCTTTGTTGAATGCATTTGACTTTAATTTGATTCAAAAAGCTTTGTTGAATGTGTTTGACTTTCATTTGATTTAATTAGCTTTGTAGAATGCATTTGACTTTCACTTGATTCAATTAGCTTTGTTTGAATGTGTTTGACTTTCATTTGATCCAATTAGCTTTGTTTGAATGTGTTTCACTTTTAATAGATTTAATTAGCTTTGTAGAATGTATTTGACATTAATTTTTATTCAAAAAGCTTTGTTTAAATGGGTTTAACTTTAATTTGATTTAATTAGCTCTGTTTGATTGTGTTTGACTTAAATTTGATTCATAAGTCTTGTTTGAATGTGTTTGACTTTAATTTGATTCAATTACATTTGTTTAATGCATTAGACTTTAATTTGATTTAAAAAGCTTTATTTGAATGTGTTTTGACTTTCATTGGATTCAATTAGCTTTGTTAGAATGTGTTTAACTTTCATTTGATTCTATTAGCTTTTGTAGAATGCATTTGACTTTCGTTTGATTCAATTAGGTTTTATTGAATGCATTTGACTTTAATTTGACTCAAAAACTTTGTTTTAATGTGTTTGACTTTCATTTGATTCAATTAGGTTTGTTTGAATGTGTTTGACTTTCATTTAATTCAATTAGCTTTTGTTTTGATGTGTTTGACTTTCATTTGATTCAATTAGCTTTGTAGAATGCATTTGACCCTCATTTGATTCAATTAGCTTTGTTGAATGTATTAGACTTCAATATAACTCAAAAAGCTTTGTTTGAATGAGTTTGACTTCCATTTAATTTAATTAGCTTTGTTTGAATGTGTTTGACTTTCATTTGATTCAATTAGCATAATTGAATGCATTTGGCTTGCATTTGAGTCATAAAGCTTGTTTGAATGTGTTTGACTTTCATTTGATTCAATTAGCTTTGTTTGAATGTGTTTTACTTTCATTTGATTTCAATTAGCATTGTTGAATGCATTTGGCTTTCATTTTATTCAATTAGCTTTGTTTGATTGCGTTTGACTTTCATTTGATTCAATTAGCTTTGTTTGAATGCATTTGACTTTCATTTGATTTAAAAAGCTTTGTTTGAATGTGTTTGACTTTCATTTGATTCAATAGCATAATTGAATGCATTTGGCTTGCATTTTAGTCATAAAGCTTGTTTGAATGTGTTTGACTTTCATTTGATTTAATTAGTTTTGTTTGAATGTGTTTAACTTAAATTTGATCCAAAAAGCTTGTTTGAATGTGTTTGACTTTCATTTGATTCAATTAGCTTTTGTATGATGTGTTTGACTTTTATTTGATTCAATTAGCTTTGTAGAATGCATTTGACCCTCATTTGATTCAATTAGCTTTGTTGAATGTATTAGACTTCAATATAATTCAAAAAGCTTTGTTTGAATGAGTTTTGACTTTCATTTAATTTAATTAGCTTTGTTTGAATGTGTTTGACTTTCATTTGATTCAATTAGCATAATTGAATGCTTTTGGCTTGCATTTGAGTCATAAAGCTTGTTTGAATGTGTTTGACTTTCATTTAAATTCAATTAGCTTTGTTTGAATGTGTTTTACTTTTATTTGATTCAATTAGCATTGTTGAATGCATTTGGCTTTGATTTTTATTCAATTAGCTTTGTTTGATTGTGTTTGACTTCATTTGATTCAATTAGCTTTGTTTGAATGCATTTGACTTTCGTTTGATTTAAAAAGCTTTGTTTGAATGTGTTTGACTTTCATTTGATTCAATTAGCATAATTGAATGCATTTGGCTTGCATTTTAGTCATAAAGCTTGTTTGAATGTGTTTGACTTTCATTTGATTCAATTAGCATAATTGAATGCATTTGGCTTGCATTTTAGTCATAAAGCTTGTTTGAATGTGTTTGACTTTCATTTGATTTAATTAGCTTTGTTTGAATGAGTTTAACTTAAATTTGATCCAAAAAGCTTTGTTTGAGTGTGTCTGACTTTCATTTGATTCAATTAGCTTTGTTTGAATGTGTTTGACTTTCATTTGGTTCAATTAGCTTTATTGAATGCATTAGACTTTCACTGGATTCAATTAGCTTTGTAGAATGCATTTGACATTCATATTATTCCAAAAGCTTTGTTAGGAATGTGTTTAACTTTCATTTGATTCTATTAGCTTTGTAGAATGCATTTGACTTTCGTTTGATTAAATTAGCTTTGTTGAATGCATTTGACTTTAATTTGACTCAAAAACTTTGTTTTAATGTGTTGACTTTCATTGATTTAATTAGGTTTGTTTGAATGTGTTGACTTTCATTTAATTCAATTAGCTTTGTTTTGATGTGTTTGACTTTCATTTGATTCAATTAGCTTTGTAGAATGTATTTGACCCTCATTTGATTCAATTAGCTTTGTTGAATGTATTAGACTTCAATATAATTCAAAAAGCTTTGTTTGAATGAGTTTGACTTCCATTTAATTTTAATTAGCTTTGTTTGAATGTGTTTGATTTCATTTGATTTAATTAGCTTTGTAGAATGCATTTGACTTTCATTTGATTCAATTAGCTTTGTTTGAATGTGTTTGACTTTCATTTGATTCAATTAGCTTTGTTTGAATGTGTTTGACTTTCATTTGATTAAATTAGCTTTGTTATGCATTTGACTTTCATTTTATTTAATTAGCTTTGTAGAATGCATTTGACTTTCATTTTATTCAATTAGCTTTGTAAAATGCATTTGACTTTAATTTGATTCAAAAAGCTTTGTTTGAATGTGTTTGACTTTCATTTGATTTAATTAGCTTTGTAGAATGCATTTGACTTTCATTTGATTCAATTAGCTTTGTTTGAATGTGTTTGACTTTCATTTGATCCAATTTGCTTTGTTTTGAATGTGTTTCACTTTTATTGATTTAATTAGCATTGTAGAATGCATTTGACATTAATTTTATTCAAAAGCTTTGTTTAAATGGGTTACTTTAATTTGATTTAATTAGCTCTGTTTGATTGTGTTTGACTTAAATTTGATTCATAAGTCTTGTATGAATGTGTTTGACTTTAATTTGATTCAATTACATTTGTTTAATGCATTAGACTTTAATTTGATTTAAAAAGCTTTATTTGAATGTGTTTGACTTTCATTGGATTCAATTAGCTTTGTTAGAATGTGTTTAACTTTCATTTGATTCTATTAGCTTTGTAGAATGCATTTGACTTTCGTTTGATTCAATTAGGTTTATTGAATGCATTTGACTTTAATTTGACTCAAAAACTTTGTTTTAATGTGTTTGACTTTCATTTGATTCAATTAGGTTTGTTTGAATGTGTTTGACTTTCATTTAATTCAATTAGCTTTTGTTTTGATGTGTTTGACTTTCATTTGATTCAATTAGCTTTGTAGAATGCATTTGACCCTCATTTGATTCAATTAGCTTTGTTGAATGTATTAGACTTCAATATAATTCAAAAAGCTTTGTTTGAATGAGTTTGACTTCCATTTAATTTAATTAGCTTCGTTTGAATGTGTTGACTTTCATTTGATTCAATTAGCATAATTGAATGCATTTGGCTTGCATTTGAGTCATAAAGCTTGTTTGAATGTGTTTGACTTTCATTTAATTCAATTAGCTTTGTTTGAATGTGTTTTACTTTTATTTGATTCAATTAGCATTGTTGAATGCATTTGGCTTTGATTTTATTCAATTAGCTTTGTTTGATTGTGTTTGACTTTCATTTGATTCAATTAGCTTTGTTTGAATGCATTTGACTTTCATTTGATTTAAAAAGCTTTGTTTGAATGTGTTTGACTTTCATTTGATTCAATTAGCATATTGAATGCATTTGGCTTGCATTTTAGTCATAAAGCTTGTTTGAATGTGTTTGACTTTCATTTGATTCAATTAGCATAATTGAATGCATTTGGCTTGCATTTTAGTCATAAAGCTTGTTTGAATGTGTTTGACTTTCATTTGATTTAATTAGCTTTGTTTGAATGAGTTTGACTTCCATTTAATTTAATTAGCTTTGTTTGAATGTGTTTGATTTAATTTTGATTTAATTTAACTTTGTAGAATGCATTTGACTTTCATTTGATTCAATTAGCTTTGTTTGAATGTGTTTGACTTTCATTTGATTCAATTAGCTTTGTTATGCATTTGACTTTCATTTTATTCAATTAGCTTTGTAGAATGCATTTGACTTTCATTTTACTCAATTAGCTTTGTTGAATGCATTTGACTTTAATTTGATTCAAAAAGCTTTGTTTGAAATGTGTTTGACTTTCATTTGATTTAATTAGCTTTGTAGAATGTATTTGACTTTCATTTGATTCAATTAGCTTTGTTTGAATGTGTTTGACTTTCATTTGATCCAATTAGCTTTGTTTGAATGTGTTTCACTTTTAATTGATTTAATTAGCTTTGTAGAATGCATTTGACATTAATTTTATTCAAAAAGCTTTGTTTGAATGGGTTTGACTTTAATTTGATTTAATTAGCTCTGTTTGATTGTGTTTGACTTAAATTTGATTCATAAGTCTTGTATGAATGTGTTTGACTTTAATTTGATTCGATTACCTTTTTTGAATGCATTAGACTTTTAATTTGATTTAAAAAGCTTTATTTGAATGTGTTTGACTTTCATTGGATTCAATTAGCTTTGTTAGAATGTGTTTAACTTTCATTTTGATTCTATTAGCTTTGTAGAATGCATTTGACTTTCGTTTGATTCAATTAACTTTGTTGAATGCATTGACTTTAATTTGACTCAGAAACTTTGTTTTAATGTGTTTGACTTTTCATTTGATTCAATTAGTTTGTTTGAATGTGTTTTGACTTTCATTTGATTCAATTAGTTTGTTTTGATGTGTTTGATTTTTCATTTGATTCAATTAGCTTTGTAGAATGCATTTGGCCCTCATTTGATTCAATTAGCTTTGTTGAATGTATTAGACTTCAATATAACTCAAAAATCTTTGTTTGAATGAGTTTGACTTCCATTTAATTTAATTAGCTTTGTTTGAATGTGTTTGACTTTCATTTGATTCAATTAAAATAATTGAAGGCATTTGGCTTGCATTTGAGTCATAAAGCTTGTTTGAATGTGTTTGACTTTCATTTGATTCAATTAGCTTTGTTTGAATGTGTTTTTTTTCATTTGATTCAATTAGCATTGTTGAATGCATTTGGCTTTTCATTTTATTCAATTAGCTTTGTTTGATTGTGTTTGACTTTCATTTGAATCAATTAGCTTTGTTTGAATGCATTTGACTTTCATTTGATTTAAAAAGCTTTGTTTGAATGTGTTTGACATTCATTTGATTCAATTAGCATAATTGAATGCATTTGGCTTGCATTTTTGTCATAAAGCTTGTTTGAATGTGTTTGACTTTCATTTGATTTAATTAGCTTTGTTTGAATGTGTTTAACTTAAATTTGATCCAAAAAAGCTTTGTTTGAATGTGTTTTGACTTTCATTTGATTCAATTAGCTTTGTTTGAATGTGTTTGACTTTCATTTGGTTCAATTAGCTTTATTGAATGCATTAGACTTTCATTGGATTCAATTAGCTTTGTAGAATGCATTTGACTTTCATATTATTCCAAAAGCTTTGTTTAAATGGGTTTGACTTTTATTAGATTCAATTAGCTTTGTTTGAATGTGTTTGACTTTCATTTGATTCAATTAGCATAATTGAATACATTTGGCTTTGCATTTGAGTCATAAAGCTTGTTTTGAATGTGTTTGACTTTCATTTGATTCAATTAGCTTTGTTTGAATGTGTTTTACTTTCATTTGATTCAATTTGCATTGTTGAATGCATTTGGCTTTCATTTTATTCAATATAGCTTGGTTTTATTGTGTTTGACTTTCATTTGATTCAATTAGCTTTGTTTGAATGCATTTGACTTTCATTTGATTTAAAAAGCTTTGTTTGAATGTGTTTGACTTTCATTTGATTCAATTAGCATAATTGAATGCATTTGGCTTGCATTTTAGTCATAAAGCTTGTTTGAATGTGTTTGACTTTCATTTGATTTAATTAGCTTTGTTTGAATGTGTTTAACTTAAATTTGATCCAAAAAGCTTTGTTTGAATGTGTTTGACTTTCATTTGATTCAATTAGCTTTGTTTGAATGTGTTTGACTTTCATTTGGTTCAATTAGCTTTATTGAATGCATTAGACTTTCATTGGATTCAATTAGCTTTGTAGAATGCATTTGACATTCATATTATTCCAAAAAGCTTTGTTTAAATGGGTTTGACTTTCATTTGATTCAATTAGCTTTGTTGAATGCATTAGAGTTTAACTTGATTCAAAACGATTTATTTGATTGTGTTTGGCTTTCATTGGATTAAATTAGCTATGTTTGAATGTATTTAACGTTCATTTTCATTCAATTAGCTTTGTAGAATGAATTTGAATTTCACTTGATTCGTTTAGCTTTGTTGAATGCATTTGACTTTCATTTTAGTAAAAAAGCTTTGTTTCAATGTCTTTGACTTTCATTTGATTTAATTAGCTTTGTTTGAATATGTTTGATTTTCATTTGATTTAATTAGCTTTGTAGAATGCATTTGACTTTCATTTGATTCAATTAGCTTTGCTTGAATGTGTTTGACTTTCATTTGATTCAATTAGCTTTGTTTGAATGTGTGTTTGACTTTCATTTGATTCAATTATCTTTGTAGAATGCATTTGACTTTCATTTTATTCAATTAGCTTTGTTGAATGCATTTGACTTTAATTTGATTCAAAAAGCTTTGTTTGAATGTGTTTGACTTTCATTTGATTTAATTAGCTTTGTAGAATGCATTTGACTTTCATTTGATTCAATTAGCTTTGTTTGAATGTGTTTGACTTTCATTTGATCCAATTAGCTTTGTTTGAATGTGTTTCACTTTTAATTGATTTAATTAGCTTTGTAGAATGCATTTGACATTAATTTTATTCAAAAAGCTTTGTTTGAATGGGTTTGACTTTAATTTGATTTAATTAGCTCTGTTTGATTGTGTTTTGACTTAAATTTGATTCAATTATCTTTGTAGAATGCATTTGACTTTCATTTGATTCAATTAGCTTTGTTTGAATGTGTTTGACTTTCATTTGATCCAATTAGCTTTGTTTGAATGTGTTTCACTTTTAATTGATTTAATTAGCTTTGTAGAATGCATTTGACATTAATTTTATTCAAAAAGCTTTGTTTGAATGGGTTTGACTTTAATTTGATTTAATTAGCTCTGTTTGATTGTGTTTGACTTAAATTTGATTCATAAGTCTTGTTTGAATGTGTTTGACTTTAATTTGATTCAATTACCTTTTTTGAATGCATTAGACTTTAATTTGATTTAAAAAGCTTTATTTGAATGTGTTTGACTTTCATTGGATTCAATTAGCTTTGTTAGAATGTGTTTAACTTTCATTTGATTCTATTAGCTTTGTAGAATGCATTTGACTTTCGTTTGATTCAATTAGCTTTGTTGAATGCATTTGACTTTAATTTGACTAAGAAACTTTGTTTTAATGTGTTTGACTTTGATTTGATTCAATTAGGTTTGTTTGAATGTGTTTGACTTTCATTTGATTCAATAAGCTTTGTTTTGATGTGTTTGATTTTCATTTGATTCAATTAGCTTTGTAGATAGCATTTGGCCCTCATTTGATTCAATTATCTTTGTTGAATGTATTAGACTTCAATATAACTCAAAAATCTTTGTTTGAATGAGTTTGACTTCCATTTAATTTAATTAGCTTTGTTTGAATGTGTTTGACTTTCATTTGATTCAATTAAAATAATTGAAGGCATTTGGCTTGCATTTGAGTCATAAAGCTTGTTTGAATGTGTTTGACTTTCATTTGATTCAATTAGCTTTGTTTGAATGTGTTTTTTTTTCCATTTGATTCAATTAGCATTGTTGAATGCATTTGGCTTTCATTTTATTCAATTAGCTTTGTTTGATTGTGTTTGACTTTCATTTGATTCAATTAGCTTTGTTTTGAATGCATTTGACTTTCATTTGATTTAAAAAGCTTTGTTTGAATGTGTTTGACTTGCATTTTAGTCATAAAGCTTGTTTGAATGTGTTTGATTTTCATTTGATTTAATTAGCTTTGTTTGAATGTGTTTAACTTAAATTTGATCCAAAAAGCTTTGTTTGAATGTGTTTGACTTTCATTTGATTCAATTAGCTTTGTTTGAATGTGTTTGACTTTCATTTGGTTCAATTAGCTTTATTGAATTCATTAGACTTTCATTGGATTCAATTAGCTTTGTAGAATGCATTTGACATTCATATTATTCCAAAAGCTTTGTTTAAATGGGTTTGACTTTCATTTGATTCAATTAGCTTTGTTGAATGCATTAGACTTTAACTTGATTAAAAAAGATTTATTTGATTGTGTTTGGCTTTCATTGGATTAAATTAGCTATGTTTGAATGTGTTTAACGTTCATTTGATTCAATTAGCTTTGTAGAATGCATTTGAATTTCACTTGATTCATTTAGCTTTGTTGAATGCATTTGACTTTAATTTGATTCAAAAAGGTTTGTTTGAATGTGTTTGACTTTCATTTGATTTAATTAGCTTTGTAGAATGCATTTGACTTTCATTTGATTCAATTAGCTTTGTTTGAATGTGTTTGACTTTCATTTGATCCAATTAGCTTTGTTTGAATGTGTTTCACTTTTAATTGATTTAATTAGCTTTGTAGAATGCATTTGACATTAATTTTATTCAAAAAGCTTTGTTTGAATGGGTTTGACTTTAATTTGATTTAATTAGCTCTGTTTGATTGTGTTTGACTTAAATTTGATTCATAAGTCTTGTTTGAATGTGTTTGACTTTAATTTGATTCAATTACCTTTTTTGAATGCATTAGACTTTAATTTGATTTAAAAAGCTTTACTTGAATGTGTTTGACTTTCATTGGATTCAATTAGCTTTGTTAGAATGTGTTTAACTTTCATTTGATTCTATTAGCTTTGTAGAATGCATTTGACTTTCGTTTGATTCAATTAGCTTTGTTGAATGTATTTGACTTTAATTTGACTAAGAAACTTTGTTTTAATGTGTTTGACTTTCATTTGATTCAATTAGGTTTGTTTGAATGTGTTTGACTTTCATTTGATTCAATTAGCTTTGTTTTGATGTGTTTGATTTTCATTTGATTCAATTAGCTTTGTAGAATGCATTTGGCCCTCATTTGATTCAATTAGCTTTGTTGAATGTATTAGACTTCAATATAACTCAAAAATCTTTGTTTGAATGAGTTTGACTTCCATTTAATTTAATTAGCTTTGTTTGAATGTGTTTGACTTTCATTTGATTCAATTAAAATAATTGAAGGCATTTGGCTTGCATTTGAGTCATAAAGCTTGTTTGAATGTGTTTGACTTTCATTTGATTCAATTAGCTTTGTTTGAATGTGTTTTTTTTTTCATTTGATTCAATTAGCATTGTTGAATGCATTTGGCTTTCATTTTATTCAATTAGCTTGGTTTTATTGTGTTTGACTTTCATTTGATTCAATTAGCTTTGTTTGAATGCATTTGACTTTCATTTGATTTAAAAAGCTTTGTTTGAATGTGTTTGACTTTCATTTGATTCAATTAGCATAATTGAATGCATTTGGCTTGCATTTTAGTCATAAAGCTTGTTTGAATGTGTTTGACTTTCATTAGATTTAATTAGCTTTGTTTGAATGTGTTTAACTTAAATTTGATCCAAAAAGCTTTGTTTGAATGTGTTTGACTTTCATTTGATTTAATTAGCTTTGTTTGAATGTGTTTGACTTTCATTTGGTTCAATTAGCTTTATTGAATGCATTAGACTTTCATTGGATTCAATTAGCTTTGTAGAATGCATTTGACATTCATATTATTCCAAAAGCTTTGTTTAAATGGGTTTGACTTTCATTTGATTCAATTAGCTTTGTTGAATGCATTAGACTTTAACTTGATTCAAAAAGATTTATTTGATTGTGTTTGGCTTTCATTGGATTAAATTAGCTATGTTTGAATGTATTTAACGTTCATTTCATTCAATTAGCTTTGTAGAATGAATTTGAATTTCACTTGATTCGTTTAGCTTTGTTGAATGCATTTGACTTTCATTTTAGTAAAAAAGCTTTGTTTCAATGTCTTTGACTTTCATTTGATTTAATTAGCTTTGTTTGAATATGTTTGATTTTCATTTGATTTAATTAGCTTTGTAGAATGCATTTGACTTTCATTTGATTCAATTAGCTTTGCTTGAATGTGTTTGACTTTCATTTGATTCAATTAGCTTTGTTTGAATGTGTGTTTGACTTTCATTTGATTCAATTATCTTTGTAGAATGCATTTGACTTTCATTTTATTCAATTAGCTTTGTTGAATGCATTTGACTTTAATTTGATTCAAAAAGCTTTGTTTGAATATGTTTGACTTTCATTTGATTTAATTAGCTTTGTAGAATGCATTTGACTTTCATTTGATTCAATTAGCTTTGTTTGAATGTGTTTGACTTTCATTTGATCCAATTAGCTTTGTTTGAATGTGTTTCACTTTTAATTGATTTAATTAGCTTTGTAGAATGCATTTGACATTAATTTTATTCAAAAAGCTTTGTTTGAATGGGTTTGACTTTAATTTGATTTAATTAGCTCTGTTTGATTGTGTTTGACTTAAATTTGATTCATAAGTCTTGTTTGAATGTGTTTGACTTTAATTTGATTCAATTACCTTTTTTAAATGCATTAGACTTTAATTTGATTTAAAAAGCTTTACTTGAATGTGTTTGACTTTCATTGGATTCAATTAGCTTTGTTAGAATGTGTTTAACTTTCATTTGATTCTATTAGCTTTGTAGAATGCATTTGACTTTCGTTTGATTCAATTAGCTTTGTTGAATGCATTTGACTTTAATTTGACTAAGAAACTTTTTTTAATGTGTTTGACTTTCATTTGATTCAATTAGGTTTGTTTGAATGTGTTTGACTTTCATTTGATTCAATTAGCTTTGTTTTGATGTGTTTGATTTTCATTTGATTCAATTAGCTTTGTAGAATGCATTTGGCCCTCATTTGATTCAATTAGCTTTGTTGAATGTATTAGACTTCAATATAACTCAAAAATCTTTGTTTGAATGAGTTTTGACTTCCATTTAATTTAATTAGCTTTGTTTGAATGTGTTTGACTTTCATTTGATTCAATTAAAATAATTGAAGGCATTTGGCTTGCATTTGAGTCATAAAGCTTGTTTGAATGTGTTTGACTTTCATTTGATTCAATTAGCTTTGTTTGAATGTGTTTTTTTTTCATTTGATTCAATTAGCATTGTTGAATGCATTTGGCTTTCATTTTATTCAATTAGCTTTGTTTGATTGTGTTTGACTTTCATTTGATTCAATTAGCTTTGTTTGAATGCATTTGACTTTCATTTGATTTAAAAAGCTTTGTTTGAATGTGTTTGACTTTCATTTGATTCAATTAGCATAATTGAATGCATTCGGCTTGCATTTTAGTCATAAAGCTTGTTTGAATGTGTTTGATTTTCATTTGATTTAATTAGCTTTGTTTGAATGTGTTTAACTTAAATTTGATCCAAAAAGCTTTGTTTGAATGTGTTTGACTTTCATTTGATTCAATTAGCTTTGTTTGAATGTGTTTGACTTTCATTTGGTTCAATTAGCTTTATTGAATGCATTAGACTTTCATTGGATTCAATTAGCTTTGTAGAATGCATTTGACATTCATATTATTCCAAAAGCTTTGTTTAAATGGGTTTGACTTTCATTTGATTCAATTAGCTTTGTTGAATGCATTAGACTTTAACTTGATTCAAAAAGATTTATTTGATTGTGTTTGGCTTTCATTGGATTAAATTAGCTATGTTTGAATGTGTTTAACGTTCATTTGATTCAATTAGCTTTGTAGAATGCATTTGAATTTCACTTGATTCATTTAGCTTTGTTGAATGCATTTGACTTTCAATTTATTAAAAAAGCTTTGTTTCAAATGTGTTTGACTTTCATTTGATTTAATTAGCTTTGTTTGAATGTGTTTGATTTTCATTTGATTTAATTAACTTTGTAGAATGCATTTGACTTTCATTTGATTCAATTAGCTTTGTTTGAATGTGTTTGACTTTCATTTGATTCAATTAGCTTTGTTTGAATGTGTTTGACTTTCATTTGATTCAATTAGCATAATTGATTGCATTTGGCTTGCATTTGAGTCATAAAGCTTGTTTGAATGTGTTTGACTTTCATTTGATTCAATTAGCTTTGTTTGAATGTGTTTTACTTTCATTTGATTCAATTTCCATTGTTGAATGCATTTGGCTTTCATTTTATTCAATTAGCTTTGTTTTATTGTGTTTGACTTTCATTTGATTCAATTAGCTTTGTTTGAATGCATTTGACTTTCATTTTATTTCAAAAGCTTTGTTTGAATGTATTTGACTTCAATATAATTCAAAAAGCTTTGTTTAAATGAGTTTGACTTCCATTTAATTTAATTTGCTTTGTTTGAATGTGTTTGACTTTCATTTGATTCAATTAGCATAATTGAATGCATCTGGCTTGTATTTGAGTCATAAAACCTTTTTGAATGTGTTTGGCTTTCATTAAATTCAATTAGCTTTGTTTGAATGTGTTTAACTCTCATTTGATTCAATTAGCATTGTTGAATGCATTTGGCTTTCATTTTATTCAATTAGCTTTGTTTGATTGTGTTTGACTTTCATTTGATTCAATTAGCTTTGTTTGAATGCATTTGACTTTCATTTGATTTAAAAAGCTTTGTTTGAATGTGTTTGACTTTCATTTGATTCAATTAGCATAATTGAATGCATTTGGCTTGCATTTTTGTCATAAAGCTTGTTTGAATGTGTTTGACTTTCATTTGATTTAATTAGCTTTGTTTGAATGTGTTTAACTTAAATTTGATCCAAAAAGCTTTGTTTGAATGTGTTTGACTTTCATTTGATTCAATTAGCTTTGTTTAAATGGGTTTGACTTTCATTTGGTTCAATTAGCTTTATTGAATGCATTAGACTTTCATTGGATTCAATTAGCTTTGTAGAATGCATTTGACTTTCATATTATTCCAAAAGCTTTGTTTAAATGGGTTTGACTTATATTTGATTCAATTAGCTTTGTTTGAATGTGTTTGACTTTCATTTGATTCAATTAGCATAATTGAATGCATTTGGCTTGCATTTGAGTCATAAAGCTTGTTTGAATGTGTTTGACTTTCATTTGATTCAATTAGCTTTGTTTGAATGTGTTTTACTTTCATTTGATTCAATTTGCATTGTTGAATGCATTTGGCTTTCATTTTATTCAATTAGCTTGGTTTTATTGTGTTTGACTTTCATTTGATTCAATTAGCTTTGTTTGAATGCATTTGACTTTCATTTGATTTAAAAAGCTTTGTTTGAATGTGTTTGACTTTCATTTGATTCAATTAGCATAATTGAATGCATTTGGCTTGCATTTTAGTCATAAAGCTTGTTTGAATGTGTTTGACTTTCATTTGATTTAATTAGCTTTGTTTGAATGTGTTTAACTTAAATTTGATCCAAAAAGCTTTGTTTGAATGTGTTTGACTTTCATTTGATTCAATTAGCTTTGTTTGAATGTGTTTGACTTTCATTTGGTTCAATTAGCTTTATTGAATGCATTAGACTTTCATTGGATTCAATTAGCTTTGTAGAATGCATTTGACATTCATATTATTCCAAAAGCTTTGTTTAAATGGGTTTGACTTTCATTTGATTCAATTAGCTTTGTTGAATGCATTAGACTTTAACTTGATTCAAAAAGATTTATTTGATTGTGTTTGGCTTTCATTGGATTAAATTAGCTATGTTTGAATGTATTTAACTATCATTTCATTCAATTAGCTTTGTAGAATGAATTTGAATTTCACTTGATTCGTTTAGCTTTGTTGAATGCATTTGACTTTCATTTTAGTAAAAAAGCTTTGTTTCAATGTCTTTGACTTTCATTTGATTTAATTAGCTTTGTTTGAATGTGTTTGATTTTCATTTGATTTAATTAGCTTTGTAGAATGCATTTGACTTTCATTTAATTCAATTAGCTTTGCTTGAATGTGTTTTGACTTTCATTTGATTTAATTAGCTTTGTTTGAATGTGTGTTTGACTTTCATTTGATTCAATTATCTTTGTAGAATGCATTTGACTTTCATTTTATTCAATTAGCTTTGTTGAATGCATTTGACTTTAATTTGATTCAAAAAGGTTTGTTTGAATGTGTTTGACTTTCATTTGATTTAATTAGCTTTGTAGAATGCATTTGACTTTCATTTGATTCAATTAGCTTTGTTTGAATGTGTTTGACTTTCATTTGATCCAATTAGCTTTGTTTGAATGTGTTTCACTTTTAATTGATTTAATTAGCTTTGTAGAATGCATTTGACATTAATTTTATTCAAAAAGCTTTGTTTGAATGGGTTTGACTTTAATTTGATTTAATTAGCTCTGTTTGATTGTGTTTGACTTAAATTTGATTCATAAGTCTTGTTTGAATGTGTTTGACTTTAATTTGATTCAATTACCTTTTTTGAATGCATTAGACTTTAATTTGATTTAAAAAGCTTTACTTGAATGTGTTTGACTTTCATTGGATTCAATTAGCTTTGTTAGAATGTGTTTAACTTTCATTTGATTCTATTAGCTTTGTAGAATGCATTTGACTTTCGTTTGATTCAATTAGCTTTGTTGAATGTATTTGACTTTAATTTGACTAAGAAACTTTGTTTTAATGTGTTTGACTTTCATTTGATTCAATTAGGTTTGTTTGAATGTGTTTGACTTTCATTTGATTCAATTAGCTTTGTTTTGATGTGTTTTGATTTTCATTTGATTCAATTAGCTTTGTAGAATGCATTTGGCCCTCATTTGATTCAATTAGCTTTGTTGAATGTATTAGACTTCAATATAACTCAAAAATCTTTGTTTGAATGAGTTTGACTTCCATTTAATTTAATTAGCTTTGTTTGAATGTGTTTGAATTTCATTTGATTCAATTAAAATAATTGAATGCATTTGGCTTGCATTTGAGTCATAAAGTTTGTTTGAATGTGTTTGACTTTCATTTGAATCAATTAGCTTTGTTTGAATGTGTTTTTACTTTCATTTGATTCAATGAGCATAATTGAATGCATTTGGCTTGCATTTTAGTCATAAAGCTTGTTTGAATGTGTTTTGACTTTCATTTGATTTAATTAGCTTTGTTTGAATGTGTTTAACTTAAATTTGATCCAAAAAGCTTTGTTTGAATGTGTTTGACTTTCATTTGATTCAATTAGCTTTGTTTGAATGTGTTTGACTTTCATTTGGTTCAATTAGCTTTATTGAATGCATTAGACTTTCATTGGATTCAATTAGCTTTGTAGAATGCATTTGACATTCATATTATTTCCAAAAGCTTTGTTTAAATGGGTTTGACTTTCATTTGATTCAATTAGCTTTGTTGAATGCATTAGACTTTAACTTGATTCAAAAAGATTTATTTGATTGTGTTTGGCTTTCATTGGATTAAATTAGCTATGTTTGAATGTATTTAACTATCATTTCATTCAATTAGCTTTGTAGAATGAATTTGAATTTCACTTGATTCGTTTAGCTTTGTTGAATGAATGTATTTAACTATCATTTCATTCAATTAGCTTTGTAGAATGAATTTGAATTTCACTTGATTCGTTTAGCTTTGTTGAATGCATTTGACTTTCATTTTAGTAAAAAAGCTTGTTTCAATGTCTTTGACTTTCATTTGATTTAATTAGCTTTGTTTGAATGTGTTTGATTTTCATTTGATTTAATTAGCTTTGTAGAATGCATTTGACTTTCATTTGATTCAATTAGCTTTGCTTGAATGTGTTTGACTTTCATTTGATTTAATTAGCTTTGTTTGAATGTGTGTTTGACTTTCATTTGATTCAATTATCTTTGTAGAATGCATTTGACTTTCATTTTATTCAATTAGCTTTGTTGAATGCATTTGACTTTAATTTGATTCAAAAAGGTTTGTTTGAATGTGTTTGACTTTCATTTGATTTAATTAGCTTTGTAGAATGCATTTGACTTTCATTTGATTCAATTAGCTTTGTTTGAATGTGTTTGACTTTCATTTGATCCAATTAGCTTTGTTTGAATGTGTTTTCACTTTTAATTGATTTAATTAGCTTTGTAGAATGCATTTGACATTAATTTTATTCAAAAAGCTTTGTTTGAATGGGTTTGACTTTAATTTGATTTAATTAGCTCTGTTTGATTGTGTTTGACTTAAATTTGATTCATAAGTCTTGTTTGAATGTGTTTGACTTTAATTTGATTCAATTACCTTTTTTTGAATGCATTAGACTTTAATTTGATTTAAAAAGCTTTACTTGAATGTGTTTGACTTTCATTGGATTCAATTAGCTTTGTTAGAATGTGTTTAACTTTCATTTTGATTCTATTAGCTTTGTAGAATGCATTTGACTTTCGTTTGATTCAATTAGCTTTGTTGAATGTATTTGACTTTAATTTGACTAAGAAACTTTGTTTTAATGTGTTTGACTTTCATTTGATTCAATTAGGTTTGTTTGAATGTGTTTGACTTTCATTTGATTCAATTAGCTTTGTTTTGATGTGTTTGATTTTCATTTGATTCAATTAGCTTTGTAGAATGCATTTGGCCTCATTTGATTCAATTAGCTTTGTTGAATGTATTTAGACTTCAATATAATTCAAAAAGCTTTGTTTGAATGAGTTTGACTTTCATTTAATTTAATTAGCTTTGTTTGAATGTGTTTGACTTTCATTTGATTCAATTAGCATAATTGAATGCATTTGGCTTGCATTTGAGTCATAAAGCTTGTTTGAATGTGTTTGACTTTAATTTGATTCAATTAGCTTTGTTTGAATGTGTTTTACTTTCATTTGATTCAATTAGCATTGTTGAATGCATTTGGCTTTCATTTTATTCAATTAGCTTTGTTTGATTGTGTTTGACTTTCATTTGATTCAATTAGCTTTGTTTGAATGCATTTGACTTTCATTTGATTTAAAAGCTTTGTTTGAATGTGTTTGACTTTCATTTGATTCAATTAGCATAATTGAATGCATTTGGCTTGCATTTTAGTCATAAAGCTTGTTTGAATGTGTTTGATTTTCATTTGATTTAATTAGCTTTGTTTGAATGTGTTTAACTTAAATTTGATCCAAAAAGCTTTGTTTGAATGTGTTTGACTTTATTTGATTCAATTAGCTTTGTTTGAATGTGTTTGACTTTCATTTGGTTCAATTAGCTTTATTGAATGCATTAGACTTTCATTGGATTCAATTAGCTTTGTAGAATGCATTTGACATTCATATTATTCCAAAAACTTGTTTTAAATGGGTTTGACTTTCATTTGATTCAATTAGCTTTGTTGAATGCATTAGACTTTAACTTGATTCAAAAGATTTATTTGATTGTGTTTGGCTTTCATTGGATTAATTAGCTATGTTTGAATGTGTTTAACGTTCATTTGATTCATTAGCTTTGTAGAATGCATTGAATTTCACTTGATTCATTTAGCTTTGTTGAATGCATTTGACTTTGAATTTATTAAAAAAGCTTTGTTTCAATGTGTTTGACTTTCATTTGATTTAATTAGCTTTGTTTGAATGTGTTTGATTTTCATTTGATTTAATTAGCTTTGTAGAATGCATTTTGACTTTCATTTGATTCAATTAGCTTTGTTTGAATGTGTTTGACTTTCATTTGATTCAATTAGCTTTGTTTGAATGTTTTGATTTTCATTTGATTCAATTAGCTTTGTAGAATGCATTTGTCATTTGATTCAATTAGCTTTGAATGTATTAGACTTCAATATAATCAAAATCTTTGTTTGAATGAGTTTGACTTCCATTTAATTTAATTAGCTTTGTTTGAATGTGTTTGAATTTCATTTGATTCAATTAGAATGCATTTGGCTTGCATTTGAGTCATAAAGTTTGTTAATGTGTTTGACTTTCATTTGAATCAATTAGCTTGTTTGAATGTGTTTACTTTCATTTGATTCAATGAGCATAATTGAATGCATTTGGCTTGCATTTTAGTCATAAAGCTTGTTTGAATGTGTTTGACTTTCATTTGATTTAATTAGCTTTGTTTGAATGTGTTTAACTTAAATTTGATCCAAAAAGCTTTGTTTGAATGTGTTTGACTTTCATTTGATTCAATTAGCTTTGTTTGAATGTGTTTGACTTTCATTTGGTTCAATTAGCTTTATTGAATGCATTAGACTTTCATTGGATTCAATTAGCTTTGTAGAATGCATTTGACATTCATATTATTCCAAAAGCTTTGTTTAAATGGGTTTGACTTTCATTTGATTCAATTAGCTTTGTTGAATGCATTAGACTTTAACTTGATTCAAAAAGATTTATTTGATTGTGTTTGGCTTTCATTGGATTAAATTAGCTATGTTTGAATGTGCAATTAGCTTTGTTTGAATGTGCTTGTAGAATGAATGAATTTCACTTGATTCGTTTAGCTTTGTTGAATGCATTTGACTTTCATTTTATAAAAAGCTTTGTTTCAATGTCTTTGACTTTCATTTGATTTAATTAGCTTTGTTTGAATGTGTTTGATTTTCATTTGATTTAATTAGCTTTGTAGAATGCATTTGACTTTCATTTGATTCAATTAGCTTTGTTGAATGTGTTTGACTTTCATTTGATTTAATTAGCTTTGTTTGAATGTGTGTTTGACTTTCATTTGATTCAATTATCTTTGTAGAATGCATTTGACTTTCATTTTATTCAATTAGCTTTGTTGAATGCATTTGACTTTAATTTGATTCAAAAAGGTTTGTTTGAATGTGTTTGACTTTCATTTGATTTAATTAGCTTTGTAGAATGCATTTGACTTTCATTTGATTCAATTAGCTTTGTTTGAATGTGTTTGACTTTCATTTGATCCAATTAGCTTTGTTTGAATGTGTTTCACTTTTAATTGATTTAATTAGCTTTGTAGAATGCATTTGACATTAATTTTATTCAAAAAGCTTTGTTTGAATGGGTTTGACTTTAATTTGATTTAATTAGCTCTGTTTGATTGTGTTTGACTTAAATTTGATTCATAAGTCTTGTTTGAATGTGTTTGACTTTAATTTGATTCAATTACCTTTTTGAATGCATTAGACTTTAATTTGATTTAAAAAGCTTTATTTGAATGTGTTTGACTTTCATTGGATTCAATTAGCTTTGTTAGAATGTGTTTAACTTTCATTTGATTCTATTAGCTTTGTAGAATGCATTTGACTTTCGTTTGATTCAATTAGCTTTGTTGAATGCATTTGACTTTAATTTGACTAAGAAACTTTGTTTTAATGTGTTTGACTTTCATTTGATTCAATTAGGTTTGTTTGAATGTGTTTGACTTTCATTTGATTCAATTAGCTTTGTTTTGATGTGTTTGATTTTCATTTGATTCAATTAGCTTTGTAGAATGCATTTGACCCTCATTTGATTCAATTAGCTTTGTTGAATGTATTAGACTTCAATATAATTCAAAAAGCTTTGTTTGAATGAGTTTGACTTCATTTAATTTAATTAGCTTTGTTTGAATGTGTTTGACTTTCATTTGATTCAATTAGCATAATTGAATGCATTTGGCTTGCATTTGAGTCATAAAGCTTGTTTGAATGTGTTTGACTTTCATTTGATTCAATTAGCTTTGTTTGAATGTGTTTTACTTTCATTTGATTCAATTAGCATTGTTGAATGCATTTGGCTTTCATTTTATTCAATTAGCTTTGTTTGATTGTGTTTGACTTTCATTTGATTCAATTAGCTTTGTTTGAATGCATTTGACTTTCATTTGATTTAAAAAGCTTTGTTTGAATGTGTTTGACTTTCATTTGATTCAATTAGCATAATTGAATGCATTTGGCTTGCATTTTTAGTCATAAAGCTTGTTTGAATGTGTTTGATTTTCATTTGATTTAATTAGCTTTGTTTGAATGTGTTTAACTTAAATTTGATCCAAAAAGCTTTGTTTGAATGTGTTTGACTTTATTTGATTCAATTAGCTTTGTTTGAATGTGTTTGACTTTCATTTGGTTCAATTAGCTTTATTGAATGCATTAGACTTTCATTGGATTCAATTAGCTTTGTAGAATGCATTTGACATTCATATTATTCCAAAACTTTGTTTAAATGGGTTTGACTTTCATTTGATTCAATTAGCTTTGTTGAATGCATTAGACTTTAACTTGATTCAAAAAGATTTATTTGATTGTGTTTGGCTTTCATTGGATTAAATTAGCTATGTTTGAATGTGTTTAACGTTCATTTGATTCAATTAGCTTTGTAGAATGCATTTGAATTTCACTTGATTCATTTAGCTTTGTTGAATGCATTTGACTTTGAATTTTATTAAAAGCTTTGTTTCAAATTGTTTGACTTTCATTTGATTTAATTAGCTTTGTTTGAATGTGTTTGATTTTCATTGATTTAATTAGCTTTGTAGAATGCATTTGACTTTCATTTGATTCAATTAGCTTTGTTTGAATGTGTTTGACTTTCATTTGATTCAATTAGCTTTGTTTAAATGTGTTTTGACTTTCATTTGATTCAATTAGCTTTGTTATGCATTTGACTTTCATTTTATTCAATTAGCTTTGTAGAATGCATTTGACTTTCATTTTATTCAATTAGCTTTGTTGAATGCATTTGACTTTAATTTGATTTAAAAAGCTTTGTTTGAATGTGTTTGACTTTCATTTGATTTAATTAGCTTTGTAGAATGCATTGACTTTCATTTGATTCAATTAGCTTTGTTTGAATGTGTTTGACTTTCATTTGATCCAATTAGCTTTGTTTGAATGTGTTTCACTTTTAATTGATTTAATTAGCTTTATTGCATTTGACATTAATTTTATTCAAAAAGCTTTGTTTGAATGGGTTAGACTTTAATTTGATTGAATTTTTGTTGAATGCATTAGACTTTAATTTGATTTAAAAAAGCTTTATTTGAATGTGTTTGACTTTCGTTGGATTCAATTAGCTTTGTTAAAATGTGTTTAACTTTCATTTGATTCTATTAGCTTTGTAGAATGCATTTGACTTTCGTTTGATTCAATTAGCTTTGTTGAATGCATTTGACTTTAATTTGACTAAAACTTTGTTTTAATGTGTTTGACTTTCATTTGATTCAATTAGATTTGTTTGAATGTGTTTGACTTTCATTTGATTCAATTAGCTTTGTTTTGATGTGTTTGATTTCATTTGATTCAATTAGCTTTGTAGAATGCATTTGACCCTCATTTGATTCAATTAGCTTTGTTGAATGTATTAGACTTCAATATAACTCAAAAGCTTTGTTTGAATGTGTTTGAATTCAATTAGCTTTGTTTAAATGTGTTTTACTTTCATTTGATTCAATTAGCTTTGTTTTATTGTGTTTGACTTTCATTTGATTCAATTAGCTTTGTTTGAATGCATTTGACTTTCATTTGATTTAAAAAGCTTTGTTTGAATGTGTTTGACTTTCATTTGATTCAATTAGCATAATTGAATGCATTTGGCTTGCATTTTAGTCATAAAGCTTGTTGAATGTGTTTGACTTTCATTTGATTTAATTAGCTTTGTTTGAATGTGTTTAACTTAAATTTGATCCAAAAAGCTTTGTTTAAAATGTGTTTGACTTTCATTTGATTCAATTAGCTTTGTTTGAATGTGTTTGACTTTCATTTGGTTCAATTAGCTTTATTGAATGCATTAGACTTTCATTGGATTTAATTAGCTTTGTAGAATGCATTTGACATTCATATTATTCCAAAAGCTTTGTTTAAATGGGTTTGACTTTCATTTGATTCAATTAGCTTTGTTGAATGCATTAGACTTTAACTTGATTCAAAAAGATTTATTTGATTGTGTTGGCTTTCATTGGATTAAATTAGCTATGTTTGAATGTGTTTAACGTTGATTTGATTCAATTAGCTTTGTAGAATGCATTTGAATTTCACTTGATTCATTTAGCTTTGTTGAATGCATTTGACTTCATTTTATTAAAAAGCTTTGTTTCAATGTGTTTGACTTTCTTTTGATTTAATTAGCTTTGTTTGAATGTGTTGATTTTCATTTGATTTAATTAGCTTTGTAGAATGCATTTGACTTTCATTTGATTCAATTAGCTTTGTTTGAATGTGTTTGACTTTCATTTGATTCAATTAGCTCTTTCATTTGATTCAATTATCTTTGTAGAATGCATTTGACTTTCATTTTATTCAATTAGCTTTGTTGAATGCATTTGACTTTAATTTGATTCAAAAAGCTTTGTTTGAATGTGTTTGACTTTCATTTGATTCAATTAGCTTTGTAGAATGCATTTGACTTCATTTGATTCAATTAGCTTTGTTTGAATGTGTTTGACTTTCATTTGATCCAATTAGCTTTGTTTGAATGTGTTTCACTTTTAATGATTTAATTAGCTTTGTAGAATGCATTTGACATTAATTTTATTCAAAAAGCTTTGTTTGAATGGGTTTGACTTTAATTTGATTTAATTAGCTCTGTTTGATTGAGTTTGACTTAATTTGATTCATAAGTCTTGTTTGAATGTGTTTGACTTTAATTTGATTCAATTACCTTTTTGAATGCATTAGACTTTAATTTGATTTAAAAAGCTTTATTTGAATGTGTTTGACTTTCATTGGATTCAATTAGCTTTGTTAGAATGTGTTTAACTTTCATTTGATTCTATTAGCTTTGTAGAATGCATTTGACTTTCGTTTGATTCAATTAGCTTTGTTGAATGCATTTGACTTTAATTTGACTTAGAAACTTTGTTTTAATGTGTTTGACTTTCATTTGATTCAATTAGGTTTGTTTGAATGTGTTTGACTTTCATTTGATTCAATTAGCTTTGTTTTGATGTGTTTGATTTCATTTGATTCAATTAGCTTTGTAGAATGCATTTGACCCTCATTGATTCAATTAGCTTTGTTGAATGTATTAGACTTCAATATAACTCAAAAAGCTTTGTTTGAATGTGTTTGACTTCCATTTAATTTAATTAGCTTTGTTTGAATGTGTTTGACTTTCATTTGATTCAATTAGCATAATTGAATGCATTTGGCTTGCATTTGAGTCATAAAGCTTGTTTGAATGTGTTTGACTTTCATTTGATTCAATTAGCTTTGTTTGAATGTGTTTTACTTTCATTTGATTCAATTAGCATTGTTGAATGCATTTGGCTTTCATTTTATTCAATTAGCTTTGTTTGATTGTGTTTGACTTTCATTTGATTCAATTAGCTTTGTTTGATTGTGTTTGACTTTCATTTGATTTAAAAAGCTTTGTTTGATGTGTTTGACTTTCATTTGATTCAATAGCATAATTGAATGCATTTGCTTGCATTTTTGTCATAAAGCTTGTTTGAATGTGTTTGACTTTCATTTGATTTAATTAGCTTTATTTGAATGTGTTTAACTTAAATTTGATCCAAAAAGCTTTGTTTGAATGTGTTTGACTTTCATTTGATTCAATTAGCTTTGTTTGAATGTGTTTGACTTTCATTTGGTTCAATTAGCTTTATTGAATGCATTAAACTTTCATTGGATTCATTAGCTTTGTAGAATGCATTTGACATTCATATTATTCCAAAAGCTTTGTTTAAATGGGTTTGACTTTCATTTGATTCAATTAGCTTTGTTGAATGCATTAGACTTTAACTTGATTAAAAAAGATTTATTTGATTGTGTTTGGCTTTCATTGGATTAAATTAGCTATGTTTGAATGTGTTTAACGTTCAATTGATTCAATTAGCTTTGTAGAATGCATTTGAATTTCACTTGATTCATTTAGCTTTGTTGAATGCATTTGACTTTCATTTTACAAAAAAAAGCTTTGTTTCAATGTGTTTGACTTTATTTGATTTAATTAGGTTTGTTTTGAATGTGTTTGATTTTCATTTGATTTAATTAGCTTTGTAGAATGCATTTGACTTTCATTTGATTCAATTAGCTTTGTTTGAATGTGTTTGACTTTCATTTGATTCAATTAGCTTTGTTTAAATGTGTTTGACTTTCATTTGATTCAATTAGCTTTGTTATGCATTTGACTTTCATTTTATTCAATTAGCTTTGTAGAATGCATTTGACTTTCATTTTATTCAATTAGCTTTGTTGAACATTTGACTTTAATTTGATTTAAAAAGCTTTGTTTGAATGTGTTTGACTTTCATTTGATTTAATTAGCTTTGTAGAATGCATTTGACTTTCATTTGATTCAATTAGCTTTGTTTGAATGTGTTTGACTTTCATTTGATCCAATTAGCTTTGTTTGAATGTGTTTCACTTTTAATTGATTTAATTAGCTTTATAGAATGCATTTGACATTAATTTTATTCAAAAAGCTTTGTTTGAATGGGTTAGACTTTAATTTGATTGAATTACTTTGTTGAATGCATTAGACTTTAATTTGATTTAAAAAGCTTTATTTGAATGTGTTTGACTTTCGTTGGATTCAATTAGCTTTGTTAAAATGTTTTAAATTTGATTCTATTAGCTTTGTAGAATGCATTTGACTTTCGTTTGATTCAATTAGCTTTGTTGAATGCATTTGACTTTAATTTGACTTTTGTTTTAATGTGTTTGACTTTCATTTGATTCAATTAGCTTTTGTTTGAATGTGTTTGACTTTCATTTGATTCAATTAGCTTTGTTAAATGTGTTTTGACTTTCATTTGATTCAATTAGCTTTGTTAATTTGACTTTCATTTATTCAATTAGCTTTGTAGAATGCATTTGACTTTCATTTTATTCAATTAGCTTTGTTGAATACATTTGACTTTAATTTGATTTAAAAGCTTTGTTTGAATGTGTTTGACTTTCATTTGATTTAATTAGCTTTGTAGAATGCATTTGACTTTCATTTGATTCAATTAGCTTTGTTTGAATGTGTTTGACTTTCATTTGATCCAATTAGCTTTGTTTGAATGTGTTTCACTTTTAATTGATTTAATTAGCTTTATAGAATGCATTTGACATTAATTTTATTCAAAAAGCTTTGTTTGAATGGGTTAGACTTTAATTTGATTGAATTACCTTTGTTGAATGCATTAGACTTTAATTTGATTTAAAAAGCTTTATTTGAATGTGTTTGACTTTCATTGGATTCAATTAGCTTTGTTAAAATGTATTTAAGTTTCATTTGATTCTATTAGCTTTGTAGAATGCATTTGACTTTCGTTTGATTCAATTAGCTTTGTTGAATGCATTTGACTTTAATTTGACTAAGAAACTTTGTTTTAATGTGTTTGACTTTCATTTGATTCAATTAGATTTGTTTGAATGTGTTGACTTTCATTTGATTCAATTAGCTTTGTTTTGATGTGTTTGATTTTCATTTGATTCAATTAGCTTTGTAGAATGCATTTGACCCTCATTTGATTCAATTAGCTTTGTTGAATGTATTAGACTTCAATATAATCAAAAAGCTTTGTTTGAATGAGTTTGACTACCATTTAATTTAATTAGCTTTGTTTGAATGTGTTTGACTTTCATTTGATCAATTAGCATAATTGAATGCATTTGGCTTGCATTTGAGTCATAAAGCTTGTTTGAATGTGTTTGACTTTCATTTGATTCAATTAGCTTTGTTTGAATGTGTTTACTTTCATTTGATTCAATTAGCATTGTTGAATGCATTTGGCTTTCATTTTATTCAATTAGCTTTGTTTGATTGTGTTTGACTTTCATTTGATTCAATTAGCTTTGTTTGAATGCATTTGACTTTCATTTGATTTAAAAAGCTTTGTTTGATGTGTTTGACTTTCATTTGATTCAATAGCATAATTGAATGCATTTGCTTGCATTTTTGTCATAAAGCTTGTTTGAATGTGTTTGACTTTCATTTGATTTAATTAGCTTTGTTTGAATGTGTTTAACTTAAATTTGATCCAAAAAGCTTTGTTTGAATGTTTTGACTTTCATTTGATTCAATTAGCTTTGTTTGAATGTGTTTGACTTTATTTGGTTCAATTAGCTTTATTGAATGCATTAAACTTTCATTGGATTCAATTAGCTTTGTAGAATGCATTTGACATTCATATTATTCCAAAAGCTTTGTTTAAATGGGTTTGACTTTCATTTGATTCAATTAGCTTTTTGAATGCATTAGACTTTAACTTGATTAAAAAGATTTATTTGATTGTGTTGGCTTTCATTGGATTAAATTAGCTATGTTTGAATGTGTTTAACGTACATTGATTCAATTAGCTTTGTAGAATGCATTTGAATTTCACTTGATTCATTTAGCTTTGTTGAATGCATTTGACTTTCATTTTACAAAAAAAGCTTTGTTTCAATGTGTTTGACTTTATTTGATTTAATTAGCTTTGCTTGATTGTGTTTGATTTCATTTGATTTAATTAGCTTTGTAGAATGCATTTGACTTTCATTTGATTCAATTAGCTTTGTTTGAATGTGTTTGACTTCATTTGATTCAATTAGCTTTGTTTAAATGTGTTTGACTTTCATTTGATTCAATTAGCTTTGTTATGCATTTGACTTTCATTTTATTCAATTAGCTTTGTAGAATGCATTTGACTTTCATTTTATTCAATTAGCTTTGTTGAATGCATTTGACTTTAATTTGATTTAAAAAGCTTTGTTTGAATGTGTTTGACTTTCATTTGATTTAATTAGCTTTGTAGAATGCATTTGACTTTCATTTGATTCAATTAGCTTTGTTTGAATGTGTTTGACTTTCATTTGATCCAATTAGCTTTGTTTGAATGTGTTTCACTTTTAATTGATTTAATTAGCTTTGAATGCATTTGACATTAATTTTATTCAAAAAGCTTTGTTTGAATGCTTTAATTTGATTGAATTACAATGCATTTTAATTTGATTTAAAAAGCTTTATTTGAATGTGTTTGACTTTCATTCAATTAGCTTTGTTTGTGTTTAACTTTCATTTGATTCTATTAGCTTTGTAGAATGCATTTGACTTTCGTTTGATTCAATTAGCTTTGTTGAATGCATTTGACTTTAATTTGACTTTTGTTTTAATGTGTTTGACTTTCATTTGATTCAATTAGATTTGTTTGAATGTGTTTGACTTTCATTTGATTCAATTAGCTTTGTTTTGATGTGTTTGATTTTCATTTGATTCAATTAGCTTTGTAGAATGCATTTGACTCATTTGATTCAATTAGCTTTGTTGAATGTATTAGACTTCAAGCTTGTTTGAATTGATTCATTAGCTTTGTTTACTTTCATTTGATTCAATTAGCTTTGTGTTGACTTTCATTTGATTCAATTAGCTTTGTTTGAATGCATTTGACTTTCATTTGATTTAAAAAGCTTTGTTTGAATGTGTTTGACTTTCATTTGATTCAATTAGCATAATTGAATGCATTTGGCTTGCATTTTAGTCATAAAGCTTGTTGAATGTGTTTGACTTTCATTTGATTTAATTAGCTTTGTTTGAATGTGTTTAACTTAAATTTGATCCAAAAAGCTTTGTTTAATGTGTTTGACTTTCATTTGATTCAATTAGCTTTGTTTGAATGTGTTTGACTTTCATTTGGTTCAATTAGCTTTATTGAATGCATTAGACTTTCATTGGATTCAATTAGCTTTGTAGAATGCATTTGACATTCATATTATTCCAAAAGCTTTGTTTAAATGGGTTTGACTTTCATTTGATTCAATTAGCTTTGTTGAATGCATTAGACTTTAACTTGATTCAAAAAGATTTATTTGATTGTGTTTGGCTTTCATTGGATTAAATTAGCTATGTTTGAATGTGTTTAACGTTGATTTGATTCAATTAGCTTTGTAGAATGCATTTGAATTTCACTTGATTCATTTAGCTTTGTTGAATGCATTTGACTTTCATTTTATTAAAAAGCTTTGTTTCAATGTGTTTGACTTTCATTTGATTTAATTAGCTTTGTTTGAATGTGTTTGATTTTCATTTGATTTAATTAGCTTTGTAGAATGCATTTGACTTTCATTTGATTCAATTAGCTTTGTTTGAATGTGTTTGACTTTCATTTGATTCAATTAGCTTTGTTTGAATGTGTGTTGACTTTCATTTAATTCAATTATCTTTGTAGAATGCATTTGACTTTCATTTGCTTTGTTGAATGCATTTGACTTTAATTTGATTCAAAAAGCTTTGTTTGAATGTGTTTGACTTTCATTTGATTTAATTAGCTTTGTAGAATGCATTTGACTTTCATTTTCAATTAGCTTTGTTTGAATGTTTGACTTTCATTTGATCCAATTAGCTTTTTTGAATGTGTTTCACTTTGATTTAATTAGCTTGTAGAATGCATTTGACATTAATTTTATTCAAAAAGCTTTGTTTGAATGGGTTTAACTTTAATTTGATTTAATTAGCTCTGTTTGATTGTGTTTGACTTAAATTTGATTCATAAGTCTTGTTTGAATGTGTTTGACTTTAATTTGATTCAATTACCTTTTTTGAATGCATTAGACTTTAATTTGATTTAAAAAGCTTTATTTGAATGTGTTTGACTTTCATTGGATTCAATTAGCTTTGTTTAATGTGTTTGACTTTCTTTTGATTCTATTAGCTTTGTTGAATGCATTTGACTTTCGTTTGATTCAATTAGCTTTGTTGAATGCATTTGACTTTAATTTGACTAAAAACTTTTTTTAATGTGTTTGACTTTCATTTGATTCAATTAGGTTTGTTTGAATGTGTTTGACTTTCATTTGATTCAATTAGCTTTGTTTTGATGCATTTGCTTTCATTTTATTCAATTAGCTTTGTAGAATGCATTTCTTTCATTTTATTCAATTAGCTTTGTTTGAATGCATTTGACTTTAATTTGAGCTTTGTTTGAATGTGTTTGACTTTCATTTGATTGCTTTGTTAGAATGTGTTTAACTTTCATTTGATTCATTAGCTTTGTAGAATGCATTTGACTTTATTCAATTAGCTTTGAATGCATTTGAGACTTTTGTTTTAATGTGTTTGACTTTCATTTGTTTCAATTAGGTTTGTTTGTTTGACTTTCATTTGATTCAATTAGCTTTGTTTTGATGTGGATTTTCATTTATTCAATTAGCTTTGTAGAATGCATTTGACCCTCATTTGATTCAATTAGCTTTGTTGAATGTATTAGACTTCAATATAACTCAAAAAGCTTTGAATGAGTTTGACTTCCATTTAATTTAATTAGCTTTGTTTTGAATGTGTTTGACTTTCATTTGATTCAATTAGCATAATTGAATGCATTTGGCTTGCATTTGAGTCATAAAGCTTGTTTGAATGTGTTTGACTTTCATTGATTCAATTAGCTTTGTTTAAATGTGTTTTACTTTCATTTGATTCAATTTGCATTGTTGAATGCATTTGGCTTTCATTTTATTAAAATTAGCTTTGTTTTATTGTGTTTGACTTTCATTTGATTCAATTAGCTTTATTTGAATGCATTTGACTTTCATTTGATTTAAAAAGCTTTGTTTGAATGTTTGACTTTCATTTGATTCAATTAGCATAATTGAATGCATTTTAACTTGATTCAAAAAGATTTATTTGATTGTGTTTGGCTTTCATTGGATTAAATTAGCTATGTTTGAATGTGTTTAACGTTGATTTGATTCAATTAGCTTTGTAGAATGCATTTGAATTTCACTTGATTCATTTAGCTTTGTTGAATGCATTTGACTTCATTTTATTAAAAAGCTTTGTTTCAATGTGTTTGACTTTCATTTGATTTAATTAGCTTTGTTTGAATGTGTTTGATTTTCATTTGATTTAATTAGCTTTGTAGAATGCATTTGACTTTCATTTGATTCAATTAGCTTTGTTTGAATGTGTTTTGACTTTCATTTGATTCAATTAGCTTTGTTTGATTGTGTTTGGCTTTCATTGGATTAAATTAGCTATGTTTGAATGTGTTTAACGTTCAATTTGATTCAATTAGCTTTGTAGAATGCATTTGAATTTCACTTAATTCATTTAGCTTTGTTGAATGCATTTGACTTTCATTTTACAAAAAAGCTTTGTTTCAATGTGTTTGACTTTCATTTAATTTAATTAGCTTTGTTGAATGTGTTTGATTTTCATTTGATTTAATTAGCTTTGTAGAATGCATTTGACTTTCATTTGATTCAATTAGCTTTGTTTGAATGTGTTTGACTTTCATTTGATTAATTAGCTTTGTTTAAATGTGTTTGACTTTCATTTGATTCAATTAGCTTTGTTATGCATTTGTTTCATTTTATTCAATTAGCTTTGTAGAATGCATTTGACTTTCATTTTATTCAATTAGCTTTGTTTGAATGCATTTGACTTTAATTTGATTCAAAAGCTTTGTTTGAATGTGTTTGACTTTCATTTGATTTAATTAGCTTTGTTAGAATGTGTTTAACTTTCATTTGATTCTATTAGCTTTGTAGAATGCATTTGACTTTCGTTTGATTCAATTAGCTTTGTTGAATGCATTTGACTTTAATTTGACTAAAAACTTTGTTTTAATGTTTGACTTTCATTTGTTTCAATTAGGTTTGTTTAATGTGTTTGACTTTCATTTGATTCAATTAGCTTTGTTTTGATGTGTTTGATTTTCATTTCATTCAATTAGCTTTGTAGAATGCATTTGACCCTCATTTGATTCAATTAGCTTTGTTGAATGTATTAGACTTCAATATAACTCAAAAAGCTTTGAATGAGTTTGACTTCATTTAATTTAATTAGCTTTGTTTGAATGTGTTTGACTTTCATTTGATTCAATTAGCATAATTGAATGCATTTGGCTTGCATTTGAGTCATAAAGCTTGTTTGAATGTGTTTGACTTTCATGATTCAATTAGCTTTGTTTAAATGTGTTTTACTTTCATTTGATTCAATTAGCATTGTTGAATGCATTTGGCTTTCATTTTATTCAATTAGCTTTGTTTTATGTGTTTGACTTTCATTTGATTCAATTAGCTTTGTTTGAATGCATTTGACTTTCATTTGATTTAAAAAGCTTTGTTTGAATGTGTTTGACTTTCATTTGATTCAATTAGCATAATTAAATGCTTTTGGCTTGCATTTTTGTCATAAAGCTTGTTTGAATGTGTTTGACTTTCATTTGATTTAATTAGCTTTGTTTGAATGTGTTTAACTTAAATTTTCCAAAAAGCTTTGTTTGAATGTGTTTGACTTTCATTTGATTCAATTAGCTTGTTTGAATGTGTTTGACTTTCATTTGGTTCAATTAGCTTTATTGAATGCATTAGACTTTCATTGGATTCAATTAGCTTTGTAGAATGCATTTGACATTCATATTATTCCAAAAGCTTTGTTTAAATGGGTTTGACTTTCATTTGATTCAATTAGCTTTGTTGAATGCATTAGACTTTAACTTGATTAAAAAGATTTATTTGATTGTGTTTGGCTTTCATTGGATTAAATTAGCTATGTTTGAATGTGTTTAACGTTGATTTGATTCAATTAGCTTTGTAGAATGCATTTGAATTTCACTTGATTCATTTAGCTTTGTTGAATGCATTTGACTTCATTTTATTAAAAAAGCTTTGTTTCAATGTGTTTGACTTTCATTTGATTTAATTAGCTTTGTTTGAATGTGTTTGATTTTCATTTGATTTAATTAGCTTTGTAGAATGCATTTGACTTTCATTTGATTCAATTGCTTTGTTTGAATGTGTTTGACTTTCATTTGATTCAATTAGCTTTGTTTGAATACTTTCATTTTTCAATTATCTTTGTAGAATGCATTTGACTTTCATTTTATTCAATTAGCTTTGTTGAATGCATTTGACTTTAATTTGATTCAAAAAGCTTTGTTTGAATGTGTTTGACTTTCATTTGATTTAATTAGCTTTGTAGAATGCATTTGACTTTCATTTGATTCAATTAGCTTTGTTTGAATGTGTTTGACTTTCATTTGATCCAATTAGCTTTGTTTGAATGTGTTTCACTTTTAATTGATTTAATTAGCTTTGTAGAATGCATTTGACATTAATTTTATTCAAAAAGCTTTGTTTGAATGGGTTTAACTTTAATTTGATTTAATTAGCTCTGTTTGATTGTGTTTGACTTAAATTTGATTCATAAGTCTTGTTTGAATGTGTTTGACTTTAATTTGATTCAATTACCTTTTTTGAATGCATTAGACTTTAATTTGATTTAAAAAGCTTTATTTGAATGTGTTTGACTTTCATTGGATTCAATTAGCTTTGTTAGAATGTGTTTAACTTTCATTTGATTCTATTAGCTTTGTAGAATGCATTTGACTTTCGTTTGATTCAATTAGCTTTGTTGAATGCATTTGACTTTAATTTGACTAAGAAACTTTATTTTAATGTGTTTGACTTTCATTTGATTCAATTAGGTTTGTTTGAATGTGTTTGACTTTCATTTGATTCAATTAGCTTTGTTTTGATGTGTTGATTTTCATTTGATTCAATTAGCTTTGTAGAATGCATTTGACCCTCATTTGATTCAATTAGCTTTGTTGAATGTATTAGACTTCAATATAACTTAAAAAAGCTTTGTTTGAATGAGTTTGACTTCCATTTAATTTAATTAGCTTTGTTGAATGTGTTTGACTTTCATTTGATTCAATTAAAAATTTGAATGCATTTGCTTGCATTTGAGTCATAAAGCTTGTTTGAATGTGTTTGACTTTCATTTGATTCAATTAGCTTTGTTTGAATGTGTTTTACTTTCATTTGATTCAATTAGCATTGTTGAATGCATTTGGCTTTCATTTTATTCAATTAGCTTTGTTTGATTGTGTTTGACTTTCATTTGATTCAATTAGCTTTGTTTGAATGCATTTGACTTTCATTTGATTTAAAAAGCTTTGTTTGAATGTGTTTGACTTTCATTTGATTCAATTAGCATAATTAAATGCTTTTGGCTTGCATTTTTGTCATAAGCTTGTTTTGAATGTGTTTGACTTTCATTTGATTTAATTAGCTTTGTTGGAATGTGTTTAACTTAAATTTGATCCAAAAAGCTTTGTTTGAATGTGTTTGACTTTCATTTGATTCAATTAGCTTTGTTTGAATGTGTTTGACTTTCATTTGGTTCAATTAGCTTTATTGAATGCATTAGACTTTCATTGGATTCAATTAGCTTTGTAGAATGCATTTGACATTCATATTATTCCAAAAGCTTTGTTTAAATGGGTTTGACTTTCATTTGATTCAATTAGCTTTGTTGAATGCATTAGACTTTAACTTGATTCAAAAAGATTTATTTGATTGTGTTTGGCTTTCATTGGATTAAATTAGCTATGTTTGAATGTGTTTAACGTTCAATTGATTCAATTAGCTTTGTAGAATGCATTTGAATTTCACTTAATTCATTTAGCTTTGTTGAATGCATTTGACTTTTTTTACAAAAAGCTTTGTTTCAATGTGTTTGACTTTCATTTGATTTAATTAGTTTTGTTTGAATGTGTTTGATTTTCATTTGATTTAATTAGCTTTGTAGAATGCATTTGACTTTCATTTGATTCAATTAGCTTTGTTTGAATGTGTTTGACTTTCATTTGATTCAATTAGCTTTGTTTAAATGTGTTTTGACTTTCATTTGATTCAATTAGCTTTGTTATGCATTTGGCTTTCATTTGCAATTAGCTTTGTAGAATGCATTTGACTTTCATTTTATTCAATTAGCTTTGTTGAATGCATTTGACTTTAATTTGATTCAAAAGCTTTGTTTGAATGTGTTTGACTTTCATTTGATTTAATTAGCTTTGTTAGATTGTGTTTTACTTTCATTTGATTCTATTAGCTTTGTAGAATGCATTTGACTTTCGTTTGATTCAATTAGCTTTGTTGAATGCATTTGACTTTAATTTGACTAAAAACTTTGTTTTAATGTTTTGACTTTCATTTGATTCAATTAGCTTTGTTTGATGTTTGATTTTCATTTCATTCAATTAGCTTTGTAGAATGCATTTGACCCTCATTTGATTCAATTAGCTTTGTTGAATGTATTAGACTTCAATATAATCAAAAAGCTTTATTTGAATGAGTTTGACTTCCATTTAATTTAATTAGCTTTGTTTGAATGTGTTTAACTTTCATTTGATTCAATTAGCATAATTGAATGCATTTGGCTTGCATTTGAGTCATAAAGCTTGTTTGAATGTGTTTGACTTTCATTGATTCAATTAGCTTTGTTTAAATGTGTTTTACTTTCATTTGATTCAATTTGCATTGTTGAATGCATTTGGCTTTCATTTTATTCAATTAGCTTTGTTTTATTGTGTTTAACTTTCATTTGATTCAATTAGCTTTGTTTGAATGCATTTGACTTTCATTTATTAAAAAGCTTTGTTTGAATGTGTTTTGACTTTCATTTGATTCAATTAGCATAATTGAATGCATTTGGCTTGCATTTTAGTCATAAACTTGTTTGAATGTGTTTGACTTTCATTTGATTTAATTAGCTTTGTTTGAATGTGTTTAACTTAAATTTGATCCAAAAAAGCTTTGTTTGAATGTGTTTGACTTTCATTTGATTCAATTAGCTTTGTTTGAATGTGTTTGACTTTCATTTGGTTCAATTAGCTTTATTGAATGCATTAGACTTTCATTGGATTCAATTAGCTTTGTAGAATGCATTTGACATTCATATTATTCCAAAAGCTTTGTTTAAATGGGTTTGACTTTCATTTGATTCAATTAGCTTTGTTGAATGCATTAGACTTTAACTTGATTCAAAAAGATTTATTTGATTGTGTTTGGCTTTCATTGGATTA
>NW_018743595.1:0-15097 GCF_001683475.1 Chenopodium quinoa
TGGTTTGGATTCCTTCTTCGAAATTAGGTACTTAATGGCAGCATGGTCGGTATAAACAATCGTTTTGGAACCAATTAGGTAGTCCCAAAATTTCTCAAATGCATGAACAATGGCTAGGAACTCTTTCTCTGTAGTGGGTGTAGTTCCTTTGTGCTTCATTTAAGGTCTTGGACATGTAATAGATCACGTGAACCCTCTTCTCAACTCGTTGCCCAACAACACCTCCAATAGCCGTATCACTAGCATCGCACATCAACTCAAAAGGTAGGTCCCACCGTGGTCCTTGCACAATCGGTGCCGAAATCAAAGCTTTCTTAAGTGTGTTAAAAGCTTGTAGGCACTCTTTGTCGAACTTGAAGTCGACTTACTTTTGCAATAAGGCAGTCAAAGGCTTGGCTATAAGAGAGAAATCTTTTATGAATCGCCGGTAGAAACCCCGCATGCCCTAGGAATTGTCTTACCCCTTTTGCATTGACCGGTGGTGGTAGCTTTGCTATAACTTCAACCTTTGCTTTGTCCACCTCTATGCCTGCATTTGAGATCTTGTGACCGAGAACAATACCTTCTTCAACCATGAAGTGGCACTTCTCCCAGTTCAGGACTAAATTCACATTCTCACACCGTTGTAGGCACTTCCCCAAGTTCACTAGGCAATCATCAAAGGAGGCTCCTCCAACAGAAAAAATCGTCCATGAAAACCTCCATCTCGGCCTCCAACATGTCCCCAAAAATGCTCATCATACACCGTTGAAAGGTGCCCGGTGCATTGCAAAGTCCAAAAGGCATTCTCATGTAGGCAAAAGTACCATATGGACAAGTAAAAGTCGTCTTCTCTTGGTCATCCGGGTTTATAGGTATTTGGAAAAACCCCGAATAACCGTCAAGAAAGCAATAATACTTGTGCCTAGTTAGTCTTTCGAGCATTTGATCAATAAAAGGGAGGGGAAAATGGTCCTTTTTGGTAGATGCGTTTAGACGTCTATAGTCTATGCACATCCGCCAGCCGGTCACCGTTCTAGTTGAGATGAGCTCACCATTCTCATTCTCAACTACAGTCATTCCCCCCTTCTTAGGGACAACATGCACAGGGGAAACCCATCTAGAGCTTGAAATGGGGAAGATGATACATGCATCAAGAAGTTTGGTGATCTCTTTCTTCACCACCTCCCCCATTTGAGGATTGAGTTTCCTCTGCCTCTCAATAGAAGGCTTCGCACCATCCTCGAGAGTTATGTGATGCATACATATAGCGGGGCTAATACCCTTGAGGTTATCAATGGTATAACCTATGGCACTTTGATGCTCTCTCAATACATCACACAACTTCCGAGTTTGATCCGCATCTAAAGAAGAATTCACAATGACAGGATAAGTTGAATCAGGGCCAAGAAATTCGTACCTTAGATGTAATGGTAGAGGTTTCAATTCTATTTTAGGGGCCTCGTTTACCTCTTTTGTGGTGGCCTCAGCAAGTGCATACATGGGTGTAATTTCCTTGAAACCGGTATCACCATCATCTTCCTCTAGCATTTGCTCCTCTAAGTACCTGCTCTCATCGGTATCACTTGGCTCAAGATCATGGTTAGTAGAAAGCAATAGTGTATGCATACTAGAGACAATCGAATCAATAGTGTCAATCATCATGCAGTTTTCGGAAGTAGACAAAGGATATTGCATGCTTTTGTTCAGATCAAATTCAAGGACCTCCTCTCCTACCTTTAAAGAAATCTTGGCACTCTTCACATCAATGAGAGCACCAGAGGTAGCTAGGAAAAGGTCGCCCAAGAATAATAGGTATATGGTTATCTTCATCCATTTCCAAAACTACAAAATCCACAGGTATCACAAATTTCCCAACTCGTAGGTGAACATCTTCTACCTTACCCTTAGGAAATTTGATCGAACGATCAGCTAACTGTAGGGTAATGTTGGTAGGAAGAAGTTCTCCTACCCCTAATCTTTGATATACAGAATATGGCATAAGACTAACACTAGCCCCAAGATCACATTATGCATTATCAATTTTCATTTTATTAATAGCACAAGGGATTGAGAAATTACCTGGGTCTCCCAATTTGGGAGGCATCTTGTTCATAATGATTGCACTACAATTCGCGGTGAGGTTAACAGTTTCCACCCCATCACAATTCCTCCTGCCACTTAAAATATCTTTCAAAAACCTAGCATAGTTAGGCATTTGTTTTATAGCGTCGGTGAATGGTATGGAAAGGTGAATTTGCTTCAAAGTATCTAAAAACTTACCGAATTGAACCTCCAACTTATGTCTCACAAACTTATGGGGGTAAGGAAGTTTTCGCAATAGATTGGGCTCTTTGACTTGTGTTACTTCCTTTTCATTTAAGACCTCTACAGTTTTATCATTCTCTCCGGTCCTCTCCTCCTCACTCTCTATAACAGTATCAGTGGTAGGTGTAGTCACAGATTGACTCCTAGGGGGTACTACTTCATCGCTCCCCCTCAATGTCTTTCCACTCCTAGTGGTGATAGCATTTACAGAGTTTTTAGGGTCAATACCTTGAGGTGGGAGTTTTGACACTCCAACCCCATCCTTTATAGCACTAGCCAACTGAGAAATCTGGGTTTCAAGCATTTTATTATATGTCATCACTTCATTAAACTTTTTGTCACTGGTGGCCATGAAAGTGTTGAACATTTTGGTCTGTGCTTCCATCATCTCCTCCAAACTAGTCCTTTGCGATGGTCCTTGAGCATTGTAGTTGTCATTAGAGGCTCGAGAGCCACGCGCATTAGACTGTTGGGGATTTTGATTTTGGAAGTTGTTCCTGTTACCATTGTTATTCCAATTTCCCCTGTTATTGGCATTCATGCTCTGATTGTATTGCCCTTGATTACCTGCATTTTGCTGGTAATTATTCTGATTACCAAAATTACCATGTTGATTATAAGACCCTTGGGGATTTTGGTCCCTTTGGTTCCTGTTTCCCCACTGGTTTTGTTGTTGGTAGTCAGAATTATTACCCTGTTGAGTATAATTGTTCCCTCTTTGATTAGGTGGTAAATATTTGTTATTGTCATTCCTAGGTCTATTATCATAAGACAAGGCATTGACTTGTTCATTATCACACTCATTACCATCATTATAGTTGGATTGAAATTGGGAATCTACGTTACAGGCAGAGGTATCATGGTCATAAGACCCACAGTTTTCACAGAATATACATCCAGCAAGCATATTATTAGAGTTAGAGTGCATACCTGCTCCCTTAGAATAGGATGGAAGATTTTGATGCGGTGGATCGTTGAGCTTCTCTTTGATAATTGACATTTCCTTACCTAGATTTACAATTTGCGATGTCAAATTCCCGATTACATTAAGATGGTCTACCGAATAGACCGCTCCTCCACTCTTGCTCATGGCCTCTCGCTCTCCATCTTGCCAATCCATGTGGTGTCGTACCACATCTTCTATGATATCAATGACTTCTTCTTCGGTTTTGTTCATAATGGGGCCACCTGCTCCCGCATCCAAACTGGTCATCCTTTGAGGACTTAATCCTCCATAGAAAATCTGTAAAACTTGATATGTTGGGATTCCGTGGTGTGGGCACTCTCTTTGATACTCCTTGTACCTTTCCCAGGCTTCGTAGATTGACTCCCCACTCCTTTGCCGAAATCCCTGGATCAAAGCTCTAGCATCGGCCGTCTTCTTTTGGGAGTAAAATCTTCCCAAGAATGCTGTCGTGACATCATCCCAAGTGGGTAGGGAGTTCGGCTTCACCTCCTTTTCTAACCATTCGAGAGCTCTCCCAATAAGTGAAAAGGGGAAAAGCTTCAATCTCACGAACTCTTGATTCACCCCATTAACCTTGATGGTATTGCAGTACTTCTCAAATTCGTTCAAATGAGCCAAAGGGCTCTCATGCTTGGCACCACTAAACTGCCTTCTCTCGATGAGGGTGATCATAGCCGGCCGGATCTCGAAATCATTGGCCTCAGTAGTGGGTGGAGCAATCCCACTTGAAGCTCTATACGCCCCAGGAGTTCCCAACTCCTTAAGGGGTCGTGGTGCTGGCCGATTGGGTTGGCGCGGTATGTCTGCCATTGGAACCTGTTGTGTGTTGTGTTCCTTTCCTTGAGAGTTTGATGACGTCAATCGAGATTTACGATTGCTCTTCAAAGTTCTTTCGATTTCTGGATCGAAGGGTATTAATTCTCTCTGTTTAGACCTGCGCATACACACTAACCAAACCAATTAAATAGCAGGGCTACAAGTGTAGCCAAAAGGTAAAAATCTTTTTGTGCTTTTTTTATGATGAACTAGACTCAAGAAATCAAAAAGCAATTAACAAACATCGATCCCCGGCAACGGCGCCATTTTGACAAGGGTTAAATCGGTCAAAGCGGCCCCAAATACATCCAAAATCATCCTAAAATATGCCCTAAAGCGCGCCCTAAAGTGCGCTTGTCAGTCAAATACATTCTTACAAAGCTAATTGAATCAAATGAAAGTCAAACACATTCAAATAAAGCTATTTGAATCAAATGAAAGTCAAATACATTCTACAAAACTAATTAAATCAAATGAAAGTCAAACACATTCAAACAAAGCTATTTGAATCAAATGAGAGTCAAATAAATTCAAACAAAGCGAATTAAATCAAATAAAAGTAAAATACATTCTACAAAGCTAATTGCATCAAATGAAAGTCAAACACATTCAAACAAAGCCTTTTAAATCAACTGAAAGTCAAACACATTCAAAAAAAGCTTTTTAATTTAAATGATAGTCAAACACATTCAAACAAAGCTATATAAATCAAATGAAAGTGAAATGCATTCTACAAAGCAAATTGAATTAAATGAAATTCAAACACATTCAAATAAAGCTATTTGAATCAAATGACAGTCAAATACATTGTACAAAGCTAATTGAATCAAATGAAAGTCAAACACATTCAAACAAAGCTATTTGAATCAAATGAAAGTGAAATACAACCTACAAAGCTAATTGAATCAAATGAAAGTCAAACACATTCAAACAAAGCTATTTGAATCAAATGAAAGTCAAACACATTCAAACAAAGATTTTGAATCAAATGAAAGTCAAATACATTCTACAAAGCTAATTGAATCAAATGAAAGTCAAACACATTCAAATAAAGCTATTTGAATCAAATGAAAGTCAAATACATTCTACAAAGCTAATTGAATCAAATGAAAGTCAAACACATTCAAACAAAGCTATTTGAATCAAAGGAGAGTCAAATAAATTCAAACAAAGCTAATTAAATCAAATAAAAGTAAAATACATTTTACAAAGCTAATTGAATCAAATGAAAGTCCAACACATTCAAACAAAGCCTTTTAAATCAAATAAAAGTCAAACACATTCAAAAAAGCTTTTTAATTTAAATGAAAGTCAAACACATTCAAACTAAGCTATATAAATCAAATGAAAGTGAAATGCAATCTACAAAGCAAATTAAATCAAATGAAATTCAATCACATTCAAACAAAGCTATTTGAATCAAATGAAAGTCAAATACATTCTACAAAGCTAATTGAATCAAATGAAACTCAAACACATTCACACAAAGCTATTTGAATCAAATGAGAGTCAAATATGTTCAAACAAAGCTAATTAAATCAAATAAAAGTCAAATACATTCTACAAAGCTAATTGAATCAAATGAAAGTCAAAAACATTCAAACAAAGCTATTTTAATCAAATGAAAGTCAAATACATTCAACTAAGCTAATTGGATCAAATGAAAGTCAAACACATTCAAACAAAGCTAATTGAATCAAATGAAAGTCAAATACGTTCAACAAAGCTAATTGAATCAAATAAAAGTGAAACATTCAAACAAAGCTATTTGAATTAAATGAGAGTAAAAAACATTCAAACAAAGCTAATTAAATCAAATAAAAGTCAAATACATTCTACAAAGCTAATTGAATCAAATGAAAGTCAAACACATTCAAACAAAGCTAATTGAATCAAATGAAAGTCAAATACATTCAACAAAGCTAATAGAATCAAATGAAAGTCAAACACATTCAAACAAAGCAAATTGAATCAAATGAAAGTCAAACACATTCAAACAAAGCTATTTTAATCAAATGAATGTCAAATATGTTCAACAAAGCTAATTGTATCAAATGAAAGTCAAACACATTAAAATAAAGCTATTTGAATCAAATGAAAGTCAAACGCATTGAAACAAAGTTATTTAAATCAAATGAAAGTGAAATGCATTCTACAAAGCTAATTGAATCAAATAAAAGTGAAACACATTCAAACAAAGCTATTTGAATTAAATAAAAGTCAAATACATTCTACTAAGCTAATTGGATCAAATGAAAGTCAAACACATTCAAACAAAGCTATTTGAATCAAAAGAAAGTCAAATACGTTCTACAAAGCTAATAGAATCAAATAAAAGTGAAACACATTCAAACAAAGCTATTTGAATTAAATGAGAGTCAAAAACATTCAAATAAAGCTAATTAAATCAAATAAAAGTCTAATACATTCTACAAAGCTAATTGAATCAAATAAAAGTCAAACACATTCAAACAAAGCTGATTGAATCAAATGAAAGTCAAATACATTCAATAAAGCTAATAGAATCAAATGAAAGTCAAAAACATTCAAACAAAGCAAATTGAATCAAATGAAAGTCGAACACATTCAAACAAAGATATTTAATCAAATGAATGTCAAATATGTTCAACAAAGCTAATTGTATCAAATGAAAGTCAAACACATTAAAATTAAGCTATTTGAATCAAATGAAAGTCAAACGCATTGAAACAAAGTTATTTAAATCAAATGAAAGTGAAATGCATTCTACAAAGCTAATTGAATCAAATGAAAGTTAAACGCATTCAAACAAAGCAATTTGAATCAATGAGAGTCAAATACATTCTACAAACCTAATTGAATCAAATGAAAGTCAAACTCATTCAAACAAAGCTAATTGAATCAAATGAAAGTCAAATACATTCTACAAAGCTAATTGAATCAAATGAAAGTCAAACACATTCAAATAAAGCTATTTGAATCAAATGAAAGTCAAACACATTCAAACATAGCTATTTTAATTAAATGAATGTCAAATACATTCTACAAAGCTAATTAAATCAAATGAAAGTCAAACACATGCAAAAAAAGCTTTTTGAATCAAATGAAAGTCAAATACATTCTACAAAGCTAATTGAATCAAATGAAAGTCAAACACATTCAAACAAAGCTATTTGAATCAAATGAAAGTCAAATACATTCTACAAAGCTAATTGAATCAAATGAAAGTCAAACACAATCAAACAAAGCTATTTGAATCAAATGAAAGTCAAACACATTCAAACAAAGATTTTGAATCAAATGAAAGTCAAATACATTCTACAAAGCTAATTGAATCAAATGAAAGTCAAACACATTCAAACAAAGCTAATTGAATCAAATGAGAGTCAAATAAATTCAAACAGCGCTAATTAAATCAAATAAAAGTAAAATACATTCTACAAAGCTAGTTGCATAAAATGAAAGTCAAACACATTCAAACAAAGCCTTTTAAATCAACTGAAAGTCAAACACATTCAAAAAAAGCTTTTTAATTTAAATGATAGTCAAACACATTCAAACAAAGCTATATAAATCAAATGAAAGTGAAATGCATTCTACAAAGCAAATTGAATTAAATGAAATTCAAACACATTCAAACAAAGCTATTTGAATCAAATGACAGTCAAACACATTCAAACAAAGCTATTTGAATCAAAAGAAAGTCAAATACGTTCTACAAAGCTAATAGAATCAAATAAAAGTGAAACACATTCAAACAAAGCAATTTGAATTAAATGAGAGTCAAAAACATTCAAATAAAGCTAATTAAATCAAATAAAAGTCAAATACATTCTACAAAGCTAATTGAATCAAATGAAAGTCAAACACATTCAAACAAAGCTAATTGAATCAAATGAAAGTCAAATACATTCAATAAAGCTAATAGAATCAAATGAAAGTCAAACACATTCAAACAAAGCAAATTGAATCAAATGAAAGTCGAACACATTCAAACAAAGATATTTAATCAAATGAATGTCAAATATGTTCAACAAAGCTAATTGTATCAAATGAAAGTCAAACACATTAAAATAAAGCTATTTGAATCAAATGAAAGTCAAACGCATTGAAACAAAGTTATTTAAATCAAATGAAAGGGAAATGCATTCTACAAAGCTAATTGAATCAAATTAAAGTTAAACGCATTCAAACAAAGCAATTTGAATCAATGAGAGTCAAATACATTCTACAAACCTAATTGAATCAAATGAAAGTCAAACTCATTCAAACAAAGCTAATTGAATCAAATGAAAGTCAAATACATTCTACAAAGCTAATTGAATCAAATGAAAGTCAAACACATTCAAATAAAGCTATTTGAATCAAATGAAAGTCAAACACATTCAAACATAGCTATTTTAATTAAATGAATGTCAAATACATTCTACAAAGCTAATTAAATCAAATGAAAGTCAAACACATGCAAATAAAGCTATTTGAATCAAATGAAAGTCAAATACATTCTACAAAGCTAATTGAATCAAATGAAAGTCAAACACATTCAAACAAAGCTATTTGAATCAAATGAAAGTCAAATACATTCTACAAAGCTAATTGAATCAAATGAAAGTCAAACACAATCAAACAAAGCTATTTGAATCAAATGAAAGTCAAACACATTCAAACAAAGATTTTGAATCAAATGAAACTCAAATACATTCTACAAAGCTAATTGAATCAAATGAAAGTCAAACACATTCAAACAAAGCTAATTGAATCAAATGAGAGTCAAATAAATTCAAAACAGCGCTAATTAAATCAAATAAAAGTAAAATACATTCTACAAAGCTAGTTGCATAAAATGAAAGTCAAACACATTCAAACAAAGCCTTTTAAATCAACTGAAAGTCAAACACATTCAAAAAAAGCTTTTTAATTTAAATGATAGTCAAACACATTCAAACAAAGCTATATAAATCAAATGAAAGTGAAATGCATTCTACAAAGCAAATTGAGTTAAATGAAATTCAAACACATTCAAACAAAGCTATTTGAATCAAATGACAGTCAAACACATTCAAACAAAGCTATTTGAATCAAAAGAAAGTCTAATACATTCAAACAAAGCTATTTGAATCAAATGACAGTCAAATACATTCAAACAAAGCTATTTGAATCAAAAGAAAGTCAAATACGTTCTACAAAGCTAATTGAATCAAATAAAAGTGAAACACATTCAAACAAAGCTATTTGAATTAAATGAGAGTCAAAAACATTCAAATAAAGCTAATTAAATCAAATAAAAGTCAAATACATTCTACAAAGCTAATTGAATCAAATGAAAGTCAAACACATTCAAACAAAGCTAATTGAATCAAATGAAAGTCAAATACATTCAATAAAGCTAATTGAATCAAATGAAAGTCAAACACATTCAAACAAAGCAAATTGAATCAAATGAAAGTCGAACACATTCAAACAAAGATATTTAATCAAATGAATGTCAAATATGTTCAACAAAGCTAATTGTATCAAATGAAAGTCAAACACATTAAAATAAAGCTATTTGAATCAAATGAAAGTCAAACGCATTGAAACAAAGTTATTTAAATCAAATGAAAGTGAAATGCATTCTACAAAGCTAATTGATTCAAATGAAAGTTAAACGCATTCAAACAAAGCAATTTGAATCAATGAGAGTCAAATACATTCTACAAACCTAATTGAATCAAATGAAAGTCAAACTCATTCAAACAAAGCTAATTGAATCAAATGAAAGTCAAATACATTCTACAAAGCTAATTGAATCAAATGAAAGTCAAACACATTCAAATAAAGTTATTTGAATCAAATGAAAGTCAAACACATTCAAACATAGCTATTTTAATTAAATGAATGTCAAATACATTCTACAAAGCTAATTAAATCAAATGAAAGTCAAACACATGCAAATAAAGCTATTTGAATCAAATGAAAGTCAAATACATTCTACAAAGCTAATTGAATCAAATGAAAGTCAAACACATTCAAACAAAGCTATTTGAATCAAATGAAAGTCAAATACATTCTACAAAGCTAATTGAATCAAATGAAAGTCAAACACAATCAAACAAAGCTATTTGAATCAAATGAAAGTCAAACACATTCAAACAAAGATTTTGAATCAAATGAAAGTCAAATACATTCTACAAAGCTAATTGAATCAAATGAAAGTCAAACACATTCAAACAAAGCTAATTGAATCAAATGAGAGTCAAATAAATTCAAACAGCGCTAATTAAATCAAATAAAAGTAAAATACATTCTACAAAGCTAGTTGTATAAAATGAAAGTCAAACACATTCAAACAAAGCCTTTTAAATCAACTGAAAGTCAAACACATTCAAAAAAAGCTTTTTAATTTAAATGATAGTCAAACACATTCAAACAAAGCTATATAAATCAAATGAAAGTGAAATGCATTCTACAAAGCAAATTGAATTAAATGAAATTCAAACACATTCAAACAAAGCTATTTGAATCAAATGACAGTCAAATACATTCAAACAAAGCTATTTGAATCAAAAGAAAGTCAAATACGTTCTACAAAGCTAATTGAATCAAATAAAAGTGAAACACATTCAAACAAAGCTATTTGAATTAAATGAGAGTCAAAAACATTCAAATAAAGCTAATTAAATCAAATAAAAGTCAAATACATTCTACAAAGCTAATTGAATCAAATGAAAGTCAAACACATTCAAACAAAGCTAATTGAATCAAATGAAAGTCAAATACATTCAATAAAGCTAATAGAATCAAATGAAAGTCAAACACATTCAAACAAAGCAAATTGAATCAAATGAAAGTCAAACACATTCAAACAAACCTATTTTAATCAAATGAATATCAAATATGTTCAACAAAGCTAATTGTATCAAATGAAAGTCAAACACATTAAAAAAAAGCTATTTAAATCAAATGAAAGTCAAACGCATTGAAACAAAGTTTTTTTAAATCAAATGAAAGTGAAATGCATTCTACAAAGCTAATTGAATCAAATGAAAGTTAAACGCATTCAAACAAAGCTATTTGAATCAATGAGAGTCAAATACATTCTACAAAGCTAATTGAATCAAATGAAAGTCAAACTCATTCAAACAAAGCTAATTGAATCAATTGAAAGTCAAATACATTCTACAAAGCTAATTGAATCAAATGAAAGTCAAACACATTCAAATAAAGCTATTTGAATCAAATGAAAGTCAAACACATTCAAACAAAGCTATTTTAATTAAATGAATGTCAAATACATTCTACAAAGCTAATTGAATCAAATGAAAGCCAAACACATTCAAATAAAGCTATTTGAATCAAATGAAAGTCAAATACATTCTACAAAGCTAATTGAATCAAATGAAAGTCAAACACATTCAAACAAAGCTATTTGAATCAAATGAAAGTCAAATACATTCTACAAAGCTAATTGAATCAAATAAAAGTCAAACACATTCAGACAAAGCTATTTGAATCAAATGAAAGTCAAACACATTCAAACAAAGATTTTGAATCAAATGAAAGTCAAATACATTTTACAAAGCTAATTGAATTAAATGAAAGTCAAACACATTCAAACAAAGCTAATTGAATCAAATGAAAGTCAAACACATTCAAACAAAGCTATTTTAATGAAATGAATGTCAAATACATTCTACAAAGCTAATTGGATCAAATGAAAGTGAAACACATTCAAACAAAGCTATTTGAAGAAAATGAAAGTCAAATACATTCTACAAAGCAAATTGAAACAAATGAAAGTGAAACACAGTCAAACAAAGCTATTTGAATCAAATGACAGTCAAATACATTCTACAAAGCTAATTGAAACAAATGAAAGTGAAACACAGTTAAACAAAGTTATTTAACTCAAATGAAAGTCAAATACATTCTACAAAGCTAATTGAATCAAATGAAAGTCAAACACATTCAAACAAAGCTATTTGAATCAAATGAAAGTTAAACACATTCAAACAAAGATTTTGAATCAAATGAAAGTCAAATACATTCTACAAAGCTAATTGAATCAAATGAAAGTCAACCACATTCAAATAAAGCTATTTGAATCAAATGAAAGTCAAATACATTCTACGAAGCTAATTGAATCAAATGAAAGTCAAACACATTCAAACAAAGCTATTTGAATCAAAGGAGAGTCAAATAAATTCAAACAAAGCTAATTAAATCAAATAAAAGTAAAATACATTCTACAAAGCTAAATGAATCAAATGAAAGTCAAACACATTCAAACAAAGCCTTTTAAATAAAATAAAAGTCAAACACATTCAAACAAAGCTATATAAATCAAATGAAAGTGAAATGCAATCTACAAATCAAATTGAATCAAATGAAATTCAATCACATTGAAACAAAGCTTTTTGAATCAAATGAAAGTCAAATACATTCTACAAAGCTAATTGAATCAAATGAAACTCAAACACATTCAAACAAAGCTATTTGAATCAAATGAGAGTCAAACATGTTCAAACAAAGCTAATTAAATCAAATAAAAGTCAAAAACATTCAAACGAAGCTATTTGAATTAAATGAAAGTCAAATACATTCTACTAAGCTAATTGGATCAAAATGAAAGTCAAACACATTCAAACGAAGCTATTTGAATTAAATGAAAGTCAAATACATTCTACTAAGCTAATTGGATCAAATGAAAGTCAAACACATTCAAACAAAGTTATTTGAATCAAAAGAAAGTCAAATACGTTCTACAAAGCTAATTGAATCAAAATAAAAGTGAAACACATTCAAACAAAGCTATTTGAATAAAATGAGAGTCAAAAACATTCAAATAAAAGCTAATTAAATCAAATAAAAGTCAAATACATTCTACAAAGCTAATTGAATCAAATGAAAGTCAAACACATTCAAACAAAGCTAATTGAATCAAATGAAAGTCAAATACATTCAATAAAGCTAATAGAATCAAATGAAAGTCAAACACATTCAAACAAAGCAAATTGAATCAAATGAAAGTCAAACACATTCAAACAAAGCTATTTTAATCAAATGAATGTCAAACATGTTCAACAAAGCTAATTGTATCAAATGAAAGTCAAACACATTAAAATAAAGCTATTTGAATCAAATGAAAGTCAAACGCATTGAAACAAACTTATTTAAATCAAAAGAAAGTGAAATGCATTCTACAAAGCTAATTGAATCAAATGAAAGTTAAATGCATTCAAACAAAGCTATTTGAATCAATGAGAGTCAAATACATTCTACAAAGCTAATTGAATCAAATGAAAGTCAAACTCATTCAAACAAAGATAATTGAATCAAATGAAAGTCAAATACATTCTACAAAGCTAATTGAATCAAATGAAAGTCAAACACATTCAAATAAAGTTATTTGAATCAAATGAAAGTCAAACACATTCAAACAAAGCTATTTTAATTAAATGAATGTCGAATACATTCTACAAAGCTAATTGAATCAAATGAAAGTCAAACACATTCAAATAAAGCTATTTGAATCAAATGAAAGTCAAATACATTCTACAAAGCTAATTGAATCAAATGAAAGTCAAACACAATCAAACAAAGTTATTTGAATCAAATGAGAGTCAAATAAATTCAAACAAAGCTAATTAAATCAAATAAAAGTAAAATACATTCTACAAAGCTAATTGCATAAAATGAAAGTCAAACACATTCAAACAAAGCCTTTTAAATCAACTTAAAGTCAAACACATTCAAAAAAAGCTTTTTAATTTAAATGATAGTCAAACACATTCAAACAAAGCCTATATAAATCAAATGAAAGTGAAATGCATTCTACAAAGCAAATTGAATTAAATGAAATTCAAACACATTCAAACAAAGCTATTTGAATCAAATGACAGTCAAATACATTCTACAAAGCTAATTGAATCAAATGAAAGTCAGACACATTCAAACAAAGCTATTTGAATCAAATGAAAGTCAAATACATTCTATAAAGCTAATTGAATCAAATGAAAGTCAAACACATTCAACAAAGCTATTTGAATCAAATGAAAGTCAAACACATTCAAACAAAGATTTTGAATCAAATGAAAGTCAAATACATTCTACAAAGCTAATTGAATCAAATGAAAATCAAACACATACAAATAAAGCTATTTGAATCAAATGAAAGTCAAATACATTCTACAAAGCTAATTGAATCAAATGAAAGTCAAACACATTCAAACAAAGCTATTTGAATCAAAGGAGAGTCAAATAAATTCAAACAAAGCTAATTAAATCAAATAAAAGTAAAATACATTTTACAAAGCTAATTGAATCAAATGAAAGTCAAACACATTCAAACAAAGCCTTTTAAATCAAAATAAAGTCAAACACATTCAATAAAAGCTTTTTTAATTTAAATGAAAGTCAAACACATTCAAACAAAGCTATATAAATCAAATGAAAGTGAAATGCAATCTACAAATCAAATTGAATCAAATGAAATTCAATCACATTGAAACAAAGCTTTTTGAATCAAATGAAAGTCAAATACATTGTACAAAGCTAATTGAATCAAATGAAACTCAAACACATTCAAACAAAGCTATTTGAATCAAATGAGAGTCAAACATGTTCAAACAAAGCTAATTAAATCAAATAAAAGTCAAATACGTTCTACAAAGCTATTTGAATCAAATGAAAGTCAAAACATTCAAACGAAGCTATTTGAATCAAATGAAAGTCAAATACATTCTACTAAGCTAATTGGATCAAATGAAAGTCAAACACATTCAAACAAAGCTATTTGAATCAAAAGAAAGTCAAATACGTTCTACAAAGCTAATTGAATCAAATAAAAGTGAAACACATTCAAACAAAGCTATTTGAATTAAAATGAGAGTCAAAAACATTCAAAAAAGCTAATTAAATCAAATAAAAGTCAAATACATTCTACAAAGCTAATTGAATCAAATGAAAGTCAAACACATTCAAACAAAGCTAATTGAATCAAATGAAAGTCAAATACATTCAATAAAGCTAAATGAATCAAATGAAAGT
>NW_018743596.1:0-27690 GCF_001683475.1 Chenopodium quinoa
CATTCTACAAAGCTAATTGAATCAAATGAAAGTAAAACACATTAAACAAAGCTATTTGAATCAAATGAAAGTCAAACACATTCAAACAAAGCTATTTGAATCAAATGAGAGTCAAATACATAACACAAAGCTAATTAAATCAAATATAAGTCTAATACATTCTACAAAGCTAATTGAATTAAATTAGAGTCAAACACATTCAAACAAAGCTAATTGAATCAAATGAAAGTCAAACACATTAAAACAAAGATTTCAAATCAAATGAAAGTCAAATACATTCTACAAAGATAATTGAATCAAATGAAAGTTAAACACATTCAAATAAAGCTATTTGAATCAAATGAAAGTCAAATACATTCTACAAAGCTAATTGAATCAAATGAAAGTCAAAACACATTCAAACAAAGCTATTTGAATCAAATGAGAGTCAAATAAATTTAAACAAAGCTAATTAAATAAATGAAAAGTAAAATACATTCTACAAAGCTAATTGAATCAAATGAAAGTCAAACTCATTTCAAACAAAGCTAATTTGAATCAAATGAAAGTCAAAACACATTTCAAATAAAGCTATTTGAATCAAATGAAAGTCAAACACATTCAAACAAAGCTATTTTAATTAAATGAAATGTCAAATACATTCTACAAAGCTAATTGAATAAAATGAAAGTCAAACACATTCAAATAAAGCTATTTGAATCAAATGAAAGTCACATACATTCTACAAAGCTAATTGAATCAAAATAAAGTCAAACACATTCAAACAAAGCCTTTTAAATCAAATTGAAAGTCAAACACATTCAAAAAAAGCTATTTGAATCAAATGAAAGTCAAACACATTTAAACAAAGCCATTTAAATCAAATGAAAGTCAAACACATTCAAAAAAAGCTTTTTGAATTTAAATGACAGTCAAACACATTAAACAAAGCTATATAAATCAAATGAAAGTGAAATGCATTCTACAAAGCAAATTGAATTAAATGAAATTTAAACACATTCAAACAAAGCTATTTGAATCAAATGACAAGTCAAATACATTCTACAAAGCTAATTGAATCAAATGAAAGTCAAACACATTCAAACAAAGCTATTTGAATCAAATAAAAGTCAAATACATTCTACAAAGCTAATTGAATAAAATGAAAGTCACAAACACATTCAAACAAAGCTAATTGAATCAAATGAAAGTCAAACACATTCAAACAAAGCTATTTTAATTAAATGAATGTCAAATACATTCTACTAAGCTAATTGAATCAAATGAAAGTCAAACACATTCGAACAAAGCATTTGAAGAAAATGAAAGTCAAATACATTCTACAATGCAAATTTGAAACAAATGAAAGTCAAACACAGTCAAACAAAGTTATTTGACTCAAATGAAAGTCAAATACATTCTACAAAGCTAATTGAATCAAATGAAAGTCAAACACATTCAAATAAAGCTATTTGAATCAAATGAAAGTCAAATACGTTCTACAAAGCTAATTGTATCAAATGAAAGTCAAACGCAATCAAATAAAGCTATTTGAGTCAAATGAAAGTCAAACACATTCAAACAAAGTAGTTTAAATTAAATAAAAGTGAAATGTATTCTACAAAGCTAATTAAATCAAATGAAAGTTAAACGCATTCAAACAAAGCTATTTGAATCAAATGAGAGTCAAATACATTCAAAAAAAGCTTTTTAATTTAAATGATAGTCAAACACATTTAAACAAAGCTATATAAATCAAATGAAAGTGAAATGCATTCTACAAAGCAAATTGAATTAAATGAAATTAAACACATTCAAACAAAGCTATTTGAATCAAATGACAGTCAAATACATTCTACAAAGCTAATTGAATCAAATGAAAGTCAAACACATTCAAACAAAGCTATTTGAATCAAATAAAAGTCAAATACATTCTACAAAGCTAATTGAATCAAATGAAAGTCAAACACATTCAAACAAAGCTAATTGAATCAAATGAAAGTCAAACACATTCAAACCAAAGCTTAATTGAATCAAATGAAAGTCAAACACATTCAAACAAAGCTATTTTAATTAAATGAATGTCAAATACATTCTACAAAGCTAATTGAATCAAATGAAAGTCAAACACATTCAAACAAAGCTATTTGAAGAAAATGAAAGTCAAATACATTCTACAATCAAATTGAAAAAAATGAAGTCAAACACAGTCAAACAAAGTTATTTGACTCAAATGAAAGTCAAATACATTCTACAAATCTAATTGAATCAAATGAAAGTCAAACACATTCAAATAAAGCTATTTGAATCAAATGAAAGTCAAATACGTTCTACAAAAGCTAATTGTATCAAATGAAAGTCAAACGCAATTCAAATAAAGCTATTTGAGTCAAATGAAAGTCAAACACATTCAAACAAAGTTGTTTAAATTAAATAAAAGTGAAATGTATTCTACAAAGCTAATTAAATCAAATGAAAGTTACACGCATTCAAACAAAGCTATTTGAATCAAATGAGAGTCAAATACATTCTACAAAGTAATTGAATCAAATGAAAGTCAAACACATTCAAACAAAGCTAATTGAATCAAATGAAAGTCAAATACATTCAACAAAGCTAATTGACTCCAAATGAAAGTCAAACACATTCAAACAAAGCTAATTGAATCAAATGAAAGTCAAACATATTTAAACAAAGCTATTTTAATCAAATGAATGTCAAATACGTTCAACAGAGCTAATTGTATCAAATGAAAGTCAAACACATTCAAATAAAGCTATTTGAATCAAATGAAAGTCAAACGCATTAAAACAAAGTTATTTAAATCAAATGAAAGTGAAATGCATTCTACAAAGATAATTGAATCAAATGAAAGTTAAATGCATTCGAACAAAGCTATTTGAATCAAATGAGAGTCAAATACATTCTACAAAGCTAATTGAATCAAATGAAAGTCAAACACATTCAAACAAAGCTAATTGAATCAAATGAAAGTCAAAATCATTCAACAAAGCTAATTGAATCAAATAAAAGTCAAACACATTCAAACAAAGCTAATTGAATCAAATGAAAGTCAAGCACATTCAAACAAAGCTATTTTAATGAAATGAAAGTCAAATACATTCTACAAAGCTAATCGAATCAAAATGAAAGTCAAATACATTCTACAAAGCTAATTGAATCAAATGAAAGTCAAACACATTCAAACAAAGCTATTTGAATCACATGAGAGTCAAATACATTCAAACAAAGCTAATTAAATCAAATAAAAGTCTAATACATTCTACAAAGCTAATTGAATCAAATGAAAGTAAAACACATTAAAACAAAGCTATTTGAATCAAATGAAAGTCAAACACATTCAAACAAAGCTATTTGAATCAAATGAGAGTCAAATACATTAAAACAAAGCTAATTAAATCAAATATAAGTCTAATACATTCTACAATGCTAATTGAATTAATTAGAGTCAAACACATTCAAACAAAGCTAATTGAATCAAATGAAAGTCAAACACATTAAAACAAAGATTTCAAATCAAATGAAAGTCAAATACATTCTACAAAGATAATTGAATCAAATGAAAGTTAAACACATTCAAATAAAGCTATTTTGAATCAAATGAAAGTCAAATACATTCTACAAAGCTAATTGAATCAAATGAAAGTCAAACACATTCAAACAAAGCTATTTGAAATCAAATGAGAGTCAAAATAAAATTAAAACAAAGCTAATTAAATTAAATAAAAGTAAAAATACATTCTACAAAGCTAATTGAAATCAAATGAAAGTCAAACTCATTCAAACAAACTAATTGAATCAAATGAAAAGTAAAAAAAAACAATTCAAATAAAGCTATTTGAATCAAATGAAAGTCAAAACACATTCAAACAAAAGCTATTTTAATTAAATGAATGTCAAATACAATTCTGTTTCGGGGTTTTCTGATGTCCTGCGGAGAGTTACAATTCCGAGACTGGAACCGGACGCCTGTACCTGCAAAATAACGGAGACTCCTGAGAGCTCCGCCTCCAACGGTCAAGTTAGTACCTGATTAAGGAGTAATTAATACAGAAATTAAAGTAATAAGGTCTCTCTAGGTGAGAGTATTTAATGTAGGTAATCTGCTTTGCTAGCGAGATCAGCCGGTTATTAGTGTGTTCCGTAAATAAATCGGTCCCTTGATTAATGAGGATTAATCGAGTATTTATAGCCTTGGGAAGCGTGCAACTCTCTAGGTTTAAGGTAAACCTAGGGCCGAACGGGCTTCTAGACTGAAATGGGCCTTGATGGCCGGTTGTCCCATTTGGCATGGGTGGACACGTGGCGTGTCTTAAGTGGTCCGTGGAGGACGCGTGGCGGAACCTGGTTGGTCCACTTGTCAAACGGTGCTTGGTGGATAAAAATCCCCTAATCATTTGCCCCTCACAGGTGGCACGCGACTGGTCACGTGTCGCCTGTGACAGGCGTCGCACGGTGACAGGCGACGGCCCGTTACAGGTGTCACCTTGCAGACGGCCGGGAGATTCTCCCGCCCAAATTTGAATTCGGAAGCGACCCTTCGCCTTCTCATTTTGCCTATAAAAGGAAGTGCTGACTTCGGTCATTTTCACATTTGAGAATTTTTGCGAGAACATTCGGACCCCTGAACTTGCTCTGACATTTTCGGACTTTTTCTGCCTACCGCCTGTTCTGTCAAGCCGACTGACCCGAACTTTTCAGGACTTCATCAACTGTCATCCGTTCAGGTAACTCAATTCTCTTACTCTTAATTTTCTTTTTATTTTTTGAAATGGCACCATGGAAGCACACGACACGCCCTAAGTTAGTGATCAGCCGGTCACCGGGGACGGCTGAATCTAGGACTAGGAGTGCCGCCTGCCCTTTTCTGGACCCATCTTTTGCCCTTTATACAAAGTCCGACTGAATCTGTGTCTATGCAGAACGTGATGGCCAGAACAAAAAAGACTGCTAGAATATCAAACTCAGACGGCTCCTCCCAAAGGGTACTCCTTAGCGAAACATCTGACCAGGCGCCAGATGTGGAACGAGGCGACTGTCAAGCTGACAGTTCTGAGAGAGGACCAAGGTGTTCCCTTCTCATCTAACCGTGGACATGTCCAATTTACCTTCTGCTCCTTCTAAGGGAGAGGAGGCGGGCCCCTCTAGGAGAGGGGAGGAGTCGTCCTCTTCGGACTCGTCAGGGGACGAGTCCGATTCCAGCTCTTCTGACCATAGTTCTCTACCAATCTTCTGACTCAGAAGAAAAACATAACCGCCTACAAGAGGCGAGAAGTTCCCATGCAGTGGAGAAGGGGGATAATTGGGCAGAGCCGTCCGCCTCTTACAGAGAGGAAAAACACCCCCTACTACTGCAGGGTGCCCCGGGGCCGGATCGCAACCATGCGAGACAACGTGGCAGCTTTATTGCTAACCACAAAATGAGCCCGGAGTATTTACTGTTTGTGCCGGATCCAGAAGATACTGTCGTCTGGCCGGCTGGTACCAGCTATGGTGACGGCTGTTTTGGCTGCTATGTGGCGGCCATCAAAGCTGGTCTGCGCTTCCCATTACATCCGGCTGTTCAGCGGATTTTAGATGGGTATGATCTGGGGTTATGGCAGTTAGCCCCAACTCTTGGGTAAACGTACTCGGCTATGTGGCCGGGTGCGAACTGAACGGGGTGGAGCCAAGTTTTGAGGCTTTCGCCCACATGAACTATCTCAGCCGGACCCCTAAGTCGGGAGGTACCGGCTGGTATCAACTAACAAGCCACAGGGGTTACCTCATGACGAGAGGTAAGGCAAACAAATGGAAGGATTGGCGGAACACCTTCCTTATTATCGAGAGTTCAGACACGGAGCTGAACAAACGTTTTAACAAGTGGAACAGGGATCCGCCTCTTCTTGCAGGCGGCCGCTGCATGCCGCCTGTTCCCCCAAAGGCTAAAAGAGAGATCCTAGACAAAGGACTCTTCAAAGTAGAGACTAGGGTGAACTCTACTTCAGGGGTACGAGAGCAAGTACCCCTACACTGCGTCCCGAGCTTCAAGTGGCTCTATGATGAGTACTTCTTGGCCGCCTGTGGCCTCGGCAGTCGGTGCTCTAGAGGTAGCCGGCCTGACGAATACTCTGTTTTCTCACGCCTTGTTTACTTGGGATTTTTACTAACTTTGCTGTTTATTTCTTTCAGCCGACGCCATGAGTAAAATAACAGCATCTAAGACTGCGGCGGCCATGCTGCGGGTTTCGCTAATGAAGCAGTCGTACGCCGACTCCCCCAGCAAGGAGGCACCCTTGTAAGCTTTGAAAACTCTTCCCCTTTAAGTTGTATTATGCATATACTAACTCTTTTTGTTTTCAGTCTGGCACTCCAAGGGCTTCTTCCTCGCAACAGCCGGACCCCAAGGCCCGGAGGACGACTGTTGCAAGCTCTCCTGGGTCTTCCAGGAAAACAGTGGCGGCTGAGAAGCAGCCGGCCACTTCTTCAAAAACCCAGGCGGGCCGCCTAGATGTATGGACACTTGCTTGTAAAAAACTCACTCTTGTTTCCTTCTTGATTAGGTCTAACTTGTTTTTCCTTTTGCTTAATGCAGCCGGCCCCCAGGGACTTGACTTGGTTGAGGTAGCCAAGTCAATGGTTAAAGTAGTTCCTCCCTCTGACAGGGAGGCGGTCAAGGTGCCGGCACCCTTGACCTCGATGGAATTTCGGGGATCCTAGCTGAGGTATACCCTTTTGAAGTTCCAGGACGCCTGTTAACCCTTTTGATTGGAATCTGACGCCTGTTTTTCTTTGTACTTAGGCCCTGCTCCGAGTCAACAGCCTTCGCAAGCCGATTGATCGGAAAAACAAAGAGGTAAAGGCCGCAAAGGCTATGGCCGCCTCCAGCTGTGATAAAAGCAATGTTTCAAATTGCCCAAAATGAAGTACTGACCATTGATCTTCTTTATTATCAGGCGCAGGCGACCGCCGCTGTTCGGGCTCAGCTAGAGCGGCCCAAAAGAAGGTTGACGAGCTGGAGGGGACCGTCACCAAACTTAAAGCGAGCTGAAGCCCCTTCGTCAGAAAATGCACTCTTACGAAGCCATGGAGAAATCTTTGGCTAACGTAAAAGAACGCCTGGTGAACCAGGAGAAGAGTCTTACCCAAGAGCTCTCGGACAAGGCCGAGCAAGAAAAACAAGAGCTCGTCCGGGAGATGGTGGAAGACTCCGCCCAAATCCAACGCATGACCTGGGAACGACTGTTCCCCAGTGCCGACTTTGCCTCATGGGAAAGAACGTACCGCCAGTGTTCGGAAATATATAATCAACAGATCCTGGCGGCTGCTGAAGAAGAGGCGATGGACGTTGCGTTGGAGGAGGAAGAGCCGGTTGTGGCGCTTGTGCCACTTGGGGGAAAGGCATCAAAAGATGATGCAGCGAAGGCCGAGTCCAGCAAGAAGAGTGCTGACCAGGCGGCTGCTGCTGATACTGAACTGCCCCCTTCTTAAGCTTTAAGTATATTTTTCTTTTCACGGCCTGCGTGCCGTTTGCTTTGTAATTACCCGGCCAGGGGGCCGGGGTTTTGAATATTCGCTGGTCTTTTATGGCCGGCTCATTTTAATCAAACTTTTTTGTTTTGTTCAAATTTGTCTAAGTATTTGAAATTTGCTCACTAGACAGACTGTTGTGTATGGCCGAACGTTAAGACAGGTACAAATAGTAAGTATGCCGCCTATGCCCCTGGACGACTGGTTGTCTGTTTCCAGGATAGATGATCAGTCGGCCATTTAATCAATCGGTATTCGAACTCTTTATTCAATTTGACCAAGTAAATAGAATTACCAAGTAGCCAAGGAATTTAAGTAGGAAAACAAGCGGCGGGTACCGGTTGTTTCCCTTTATTGCCAATGTTGGCCTCTAATTTGTTATTTGTTAACCTAGCAAGAGTATTGGTTGAGAGCCTTTGTTTATTAAAAACAAGTGGACGACTCGTACCTTTTAGGCTCAGTACTAAGTTTGAGTGACTATTAAGTTAACATAGGAGTTACTTAGTCTTCGTCACAATCTTGATTGAGTAGTAAAGGTATCAGGCGGCGTAGGCCGGCTAGACCCCTTGATTTACCAATGTTTGTTGGCTATTTACTCAATAGGTTATCCAGTAGGAATAGGGGTTCGAGTGCCCTTGTTTGTATAAAACAGGCGGACGACTCAAACTTTTTAGGTTCCATACCAAATTTGAAGGAGTGACTATGAGTTAACTTTGGAGTTACTCAGTCGCCGTCACTTTTGTTTGAGAAGTAGAGGTACCAGGCGTCGTAGGCCGGCTAGACCCCTTGATTCGCCAATGTTTGTTGGCTATTATCTCAATAGGTACCCCCTGCATTTATCCCAAGTAATACAGGCGGTCATCTGACTCAGATGTCAACTGCTACCACTGGTTTGGTTAGTGATAGAGTTATCCTTGTCTCAAAAACGGCTACGTGGTTGCCCTTTGGGACAGTCGTATAGGTGCCGTGTAATTAGTTTATAGAACAATGTTCCACCCAAAAGGGAGCTGCTCTCTGCGACGAATTTCATCCGAATGGATGCCGCCGGACGCCTGCTATAATGTTGGGACAGGTCGGATTAGTTTTTAAAAGTTAGATCAGTTGACTAGGCGCCTGGTCTGATCATTCGGCCGGTGGCCTAGGTAAGTTCTTGGTGAACGTAGGTGCTAAGTCAAAGAAGGGTAGCCGCCTGTTAGGCACAGGGTCGGCCAGGCCCTAATCTTTTTAGCTAAGTATTGTGAGTAAAATACTCAATGGAGAGTAGCCGACTGTAAAGGTACAGACGGCATGCCCCTCTGATGATAGAGTGAAAAAACTCAATGGAGAGTAGCCGACTGTAAAGGAACAGACGGCATGCCCCTCTGAAGATAGAGTGAAAAAACTCAATGGAGAGTAGCCGACTGTAAAGGTACAGACGGCATGCCCCTCTGAAGATAGAGTGAAAAAACTCAATGGAGAGTAGCCGACTGTAAAGGTACAGACGGCATGCCCCTCTGAAGATAGAGTGAAAAAACTCAATGGAGAGTAGCCGACTGTAAAGGTACAGACGGCATGCCCCTCGTAATACAAAATTGAATAGTAAGTGCCAACTTTATTAAGTAGCTCATCATTCAAAAGAAATATTTCTTAAGGTTATCTACATTCCAAGTTCGAGGCAACGGTTGTCCGTCTGGTGTTTCCAGACGGTAGGTACCGTCCCTGACTTCCGCATAGATTCGGTAGGGTCCTTCCCAGTTGGGAGTTAGTTTGCCAGACTCGTTAGCCCTACCAACTGCTTCCATTTTTCTAAGTACAAAGTCCCCTACTTTGAGTGGACGCCTGTGCACTTTCTTGTTGTATGATCTAGTCATTCTCAGGCGGTAGATTTCATGGCGCAAAACAGCATTGCCCCTCTTTTCAGGAAGTGAATCTAATGCCAGGCGCATAGCTTCCCAGTTTGCCTCTTCGTCATATAGCATTACTCGAAGAGTCGGCTCGTAGTGTTCTATTGGAAGAACAGCTTCTGCACCATAAGTTAGGAGGAATGGAGTTTCTCCAGTCGCCCCTTTTTCAGTCGTCCTAATGGCCCAAAGAACATGTGGTAGTTCATCTGCCCATAGGCCGCCTGCTCGTTCAATTTTTTTTCTTGAGACCGTCTGAGATGATTTTATTAAAGGCTTCTACCTGGCCGTTTGCTTGTGGACGGCCGACAGATGCAAAGTAATGTCCAATTCCTTGGTCTCCCAACCAGCTTTTGAGAACAGGCGTCTCAAATTGGGGACCATTATCAAAAACCATAGACATGGGAACCCCGAACCGAGTGATGACGTTTTTCCAAATGAATGAAATTACATCTTTCGTCTTGATTCCCTTTACAGCCTCCGCCTCTACCCATTTAGTGAAGTAGTCAACGGCAACAAGTATATACCTTCTGCCGCCTGTAGCAGGCGTATATGGACCCAGAATGTCCATGCCCCACTTAGCAAACGGTAGTGGGCTGTGAATGGTAGTGAGGTCAGTAGCCGGACGGTGAATTAATTTGCCAAACCTTTGGCACTTGTCACATTTTTTCACCATCTCCATTGCATCTGCTTCCAAAGTAGGCCAAAAGTAGCCCTGCCGCCTATATGGGAAGCACAGAAACCAGAGTGAAGATCATCTAGTATCTCTCGTCCCTTTTCAGGAGTAACACACTTTAAGAAGGGTTGAAGGTGCCCCCTCTTGTGCAGTTCCCCCTGTATCATTTCAAAACAGGAGGCTCGTTTTTTCAGTGATGCCGCCTGTTGAGGATCATCCGGCAGTGTACCGTTTGTCAGATATGCCCTGATTGAATCCATCCAGGTTGAGCTTCTGTCTAGAATTCCAATAGGATTTTCCTCGATGCTTCTCTTCTCCATTACTTCCCAAAACACAGTTCGAGGAGTATCGGAGGAGGCGGATGATGCTAATTTCGAGAGTGCATCTGCCTGGTTGTTTTCTGATCTCGGTACTTGGATCAGATGGAAATTCTCAAGGGAGCCGACTGCTTGTCGGACCGCCTGTAAATATTTGATCATGGCCGGATGTGTTGCTTCGTATTCGCCATTGTACTGACTATCAGTTGTGAATCAGAACAGGCGTCTATTTTCCTTGCCTTTCTGGCGGACTCTGTCTGGGACGCCTTTCTTTTTCTGTCGCCTGTTTCTTGAACAGGCGCACTTTCCTTGACATTGTCAAGGTCTGTTTTTTCTCCACTTGACCCAGTGGCCTTAGCAGTGGGTTTGACATCCGAGAGATAGCACTCTCGGGCCATCCTCTGATCTCCCCTTAGGGAGCCGACTGTTCCATTGTCCCTTTCAAACTTAAGCAGCATAAGTGACGGGATTATAACAGCCTTGGCACTATTCAGGGTTGGGCGACCCAGAATCATGTTGTAGGCAGAGAGTTCCTCTACAACTAGGAATCGGACTACCATGTGTCGTCCTTCCCCTTTTTCGCCCAGGCGGACGGGTAGATCAACTCGTCCCAGTGGGTGGACGACTCCTCCTCCAAACCCTATTAAAGGGTGGGAGGCCGGATGTATGCAGTCCGTCTGATATTTCAGTTTTGACAGACATTTGCTGCTGATGAGATCTGAAGAGCTCCCAGTATCTATGAGGATTCGACCAACTCTCTGGTTGGCCACTTTACATTCAATAACGAGAGGGTCGTCATGCGGCCCCCTTATTCCTCCTAGATCCTCTTCAGTGATGACAATCTCAGGAAATGTATATTTGGACGGTCGTTCTTGGTGAACGGAATTTACATCTAACCGCCTTATATTATCTTTGTTGCCCCTAATAGTGGGGCCGCCTCCTGAGAAGCCGCCTGCAATGGTGTAGACGACTGCATCATCTGTATCGGAACTGTCGGCCTGTTGATTCTTTTTGGCCGACTGCTTTTTTGAGGAAGTATTCCCCGTAGATTTCTTGACATAAGTGTCAAGATCACCTTGATCAGCCAAGCGGTCTAGGTACCGCATGAGACTAATGCAGTCGTTGGTGTGATGACCAATGTCATTATGATAAGCACAGATTTTGTCTTGGTTCCGGTTGCTCGCAGAACCCTTCATGGGGAGCGGTTTCTCAATTGAGAGCCGTCCCTTTATTTCTTTTAGGATAAACTGGTTATCCTTGTTAAACACATACTTTGGGGAGTATGGTTTGAATTCCTTTTTCTTCTTGGCCGGCTGTTTAGAGGAATCAGCCGCCCAGACCCCTTTTCTTTTTTCATCTTTGTTGGACGACTGTTTCTGTCGTCCTTCTCTATTGTCGAACCTCTTCCCGTCCGACTGTTTCATTGTACACAGATCAGTCGCCTGTATATAGGCTTCTGCTTCAATCAAGGCCTCTTGAAGAGTCGCCACCCTTTTTCGAACTAAATCAAATTTGAAGGTAGACCCGTCTTTGAGACCTCTAAAAAAGTCAGTATAAGCTATCTCATCCGGTAACCCTTGAATCTGTATTCTCATCAGGTTGAACCGCCTGATGTAGGAACGAAGCCCCTCCTTTTCACCCTGCTGAATTGTTCCCAAATCAAGGGTCGTTTTCTTCGCAGGGATGTTCATTGCAAAGTTGGAGGCAAATAAGTAAGCAAGCGTCCTGAAACTGTTTACACAACCAGTCGGCAGGTTGCCGAACCATTGCTGTGCAATTCCCTTGAGAGTTGCTGGGAAACACTTGCACCAAGTGGGATCATCCAACCCTTGAAGGTACATCAGGTTGGTGAATGCCATCAGATGGTCTTCCGGGTTAGTAGTGCCATCATAGGCGCCTACTAAAACATTTTTTACTTTGGCCGGCTGAGCGGCTTCAGTAATTTCCTTGGAGAAGGCCGACGGCTGTTCACCAAGTCTAAGCAGCCGTAGCTGCCAGTCCATAGGTTGGACGTTTTTTGCTGCAGGTCCACCAAATGGAGGTGGCTGCATAAAATATTGTTGTTGCGGCACAAATGGTAAATTTGGTACCGCCTGCGCACTATGAAAGCCAGACTGACGGGAGGTGCCGCCTGACTGACTCGCATGGTACGACTGAGTTGGCCTCATCGAGGCATTTTGCAAACTGTCCTGAAAATTTGAAGTAGAAGCCGACTCTGATAATCGGTCACTCTTCTTCTGCTCTAGCAGGTGCCGAGCATCTGTGAACGTTTGCTTTGACCCGTCCGCCTGAATATGACGAACCGGTTTCCTATTTCCCGTAGGATAACGGAGTTTTGTGAAATCAAGAGCAGACGGCTCCCGCTTCTTAGATTTAGGATGGGGAGTCGCCTCTCGCCCTTGAACTGGCTTCCTCTTCAGTGAAGTGGAAGGTTTTTTGGCCGCCTGCTCTTTGACTGAAGCAGGCGGTTTTTTCGTTGATCAACTCTTGGATCTCTCCCTTGAATCCCCTCATGAAGGTCATGAGTTCGTTCCTTGTGATGGGAGCAGACCCATCAGTCGGCTGTTGCCGAGCAAGCGGTGCGCCTGCTGGCTCGTTTCCTGTTTGAAGATACTCCCGTTCCCTTATTTCAGTATGACGGGTACGGCGGGCCCTTAGGGTCCCGTCTGGAGCTGTATGAGTTTCAACTTCAAATTCACTTTCGGTATCATGGTCCGACTGAACTTGAGGGTCGTCTAGGGGACGCCTCTCTTCTGGGGTCGGTACAGACTTGGATGCCATCTCTGAAGTACTCTCCCCACAGACGGCGCCAAATGTTTCGGGGTTTTCTGATGTCCTGCGGGAGAGTTACAATTCCGAGACTGGAACCGGACGCCTGTACCTGCAAAATAACGGAGACTCCTGAGAGCTCCGCCTCCAACGGTCAAGTTAGTACCTGATTAAGGAGTAATTAATACAGAAATTAAAGTAATAAGGTCTCTCTAGGTGAGAGTATTTAATGTAGGTAATCTGCTTTGCTAGCGAGATCAGCCGGTTATTAGTGTGTTCCGTAAATAAATCGGTCCCTTGATTAATGAGGATTAATCGAGTATTTATAGCCTTGGGAAGCGTGCAACTCTCTAGGTTTAAGGTAAACCTAGGGCCGAACGGGCTTCTAGACTGAAATGGGCCTTGATGGCCGGTTGTCCCATTTGGCATGGGTGGACACGTGGCGTGTCTTAAGTGGTCCGTGGAGGACGCGTGGCGGAACCTGGTTGGTCCACTTGTCAAACGGTGCTTGGTGGATAAAAATCCCCTAATCACATTCTACAAAGCTAATTGAATAAAATGAAAGTCAAACACATTCAAATAAAGCTATTTGAATCAAATGAAAGTCAAATACATTCTACAAAGCTAATTGAATCAAATGAAAGTCAAACACATTCAAACAAAGCCTTTTAAATCAAATGAAAGTCAAACACATTCAAAAAAAGCTATCTGAATCAAATGAAAGTCAAACACATTTAAACAAAGCCATTTAAATCAAATGAAAGTCAAACACATTCAAAAAAAGCTTTTTAATTTAAATGATAGTCAAACACATTTAAACAAAGCTATATAAATCAAATGAAAGTGAAATGCATTCTACAAAGCAAATTGAATTAAATGAAATTTAAACACATTCAAACAAAGCTAATTGAATCAAATGAGAGTCAAATACATTCAACAAAGCTAATTGAATCAAATGAAAGTCAAACACATTCAAACAAAGCTATTTGAATCAAATAAAAGTCAAATACATTCTACAAAGCTAATTGAATAAAATGAAAGTCAAACACATTCAAACAAAGCTAATTGAATCAAATGAAAGTCAAACACATTCAAACAAAGCTATTTTAATTAAATGAATGTCAAATACATTCTACAAAGCTAATTGAATCAAATGAAAGTCAAACACATTCGAACAAAGCTATTTGAAGAAAATGAAAGTCAAATACATTCTACAATGCAAATTGAAACAAATGAAAGTCAAACACAGTCAAACAAAGTTATTTGACTCAAATGAAAGTCAAATACATTCTACAAAGCTAATTGAATCAAATGAAAGTCAAACACATTCAAATAAAGCTATTTGAATCAAATGAAAGTCAAATACGTTCTACAAAGCTAATTGTATCAAATGAAAGTCAAATGCAATCAAATAAAGCTATTTGAGTCAAATGAAAGTCAAACACATTCAAACAAAGTAGTTTAAATTAAATAAAAGTGAAATGTATTTTACAAAGCTAATTAAATCAAATGAAAGTTAAACGCATTCAAACAAAGCTATTTGAATCAAATGAGAGTCAAATACATTCTACAAAGCTAATTGAATCAAATGAAAGTCAAACACATTCAAACAAAGCTAATTGAATCAAATGAAAGTCAAATACATTCAACAAAGCTAATTGACTCAAATGAAAGTCAAACACATTCAAACAAAGCTAATTGAATCAAATGAAAGTCAAGCACGTTCAAACAAAGCTATTTTAATCGAATGAAAGTCAATTACATTCTACAAAGCTAATTGAATCAAATGAAAGTCAAACACATTCAAACAAAGCTATTTGAATCAAATGAAAGTCAAACACATTCAAACAAAGCTATTTGAAGAAAATGAAAGTAAAATACATTCTACAAAGCTAATTGAATCAAATGAAAGTCAAACACATTCAAACAAAGCTAATTAAATCAAATAAAATTCAAATACATTCTACAAAGCTAATTGAATTATATAAAAGTCAAATACATTCAAACAAAGCTAATTGAATCAAATGGAAGTCAAATACATTCTACAAAGCTAATTGAATTAAATTAAAGTCAAACACATTCAAGACAAGCTAATTGAATTTAACGTAAGTCAAACACATTCAAACAAAGCTTTCGAATCAAGTGAAAGTCAAATACATTCTACAAAGCTAATTGAAACAAATGAAAGTCAAACACATTCAAACAAAGCTATTTGGATCAAATGAAAGTCAAATACATTCTACTAAGCTAATTGAATCAAATGAAAGTCAAACACATTCAAACAAAGCTATTTGAATCAAATGACAGTCAAATACATTCTACAAAGCTAATTGTATCAAATGAAAGTCAAACACATTCAAACAAAGCTATTTGAATCAAATGAAAGTGAAATGCATTCTACAAAGCTATTTGAATCAAATGAGAGTCAAATACATTCAAACGAAGCTAATTAAATCAAATAAAAGTCAAATACATTCTACAAAGCTATTTGAATCAAATGAAAGTCAAACACATTCAAACAAAGCTAATTGAATCAACTGAAAGTCAAAATACATTCAACAAAGCAAATTGAATCAAATGAAAGTCAAACACATTCAACTAAATCTAATTGAATCAAATGAAAGTCAAACATATTCAAACAAAGCTATTTTAATCAAATGAATGTCAAATACGTTCAACAGAGCTAATTGTATCAAATGAAAGTCAAACACATTCAAATAAAGCTATTTGAATCAAATGAAAGTCAAACGCATTAAAACAAAGTTATTTAAATCAAATGAAAGTGAAATGCATTCTACAAAGATAATTGAATCAAATGAAAGTTAAATGCATTCGAACAAAGCTATTTGAATCAAATGAGAGTCAAATACATTCTACAAAGCTAATTGAATCAAATGAAAGTCAAACACATTCAAACAAAGCTAATTGAATCAAATGAAAGTCAAAATCATTCAACAAAGCTAATTGAATCAAATAGAAGTCAAACACATTCAAACAAAGCTAATTGAATCAAATGAAAGTCAAGCACATTCAAACAAAGCTATTTTAATGAAATGAAAGTCAAATACATTCTACAAAGCTAATCGAATCAAATGAAAGTCAAATACATTCTACAAAGCTAATCGAATCAAATGAAAGTCAAACACATTCAAACAAAGTTATTTGAATCACATGAGAGTCAAATACATTCAAACAAAGCTAATTAAATCAAATAAAAGTCTAATACATTCTACAAAGCTAATTAAATCAAATGAAAGTAAAACACATTAAAACAAAGTTATTTGAATCAAATGAAAGTCAAACACATTCAAACAAAGCTATTTGAATCAAATGAGAGTCAAATACATTAAAACAAAGCTAATTAAATCAAATATAAGTCTAATACATTCTACAAAGCTAATTGAATTAAATTAGAGTCAAACACATTCAAACAAAGCTAATTGATACAAATGAAAGTCAAACACATTAAAACAAAGATTTCGAATCAAATGAAAGTCAAATACATTCTACAAAGCTAATTGAATCAAATGAAAGTTAAACACATTCAAATAAAGCTATTTGAATCAAATGAAAGTCAAATACATTCTACAAAGCTAATTGAATCAAATGAAAGTCAAACACATTCAAACAAAGCTATTTGAATCAAATGAGAGTCAAATAAATTCAAACAAAGCTAATTAAATAAAATAAAAGTAAAATAAATTCTACAAAGCTAATTGAATCAAATGAAAGTCAAACACATTCAAAAAAAGTCTTTTAAATCAAATGAAAGTCAAACACATTCAAAAAAAGCTTTTTAATTTAAATGAAAGTCAAACACATTCAAACAAAGCTATATAAATCAAATGAAAGTGAAATGCATTCTACAAAGCAAATTGAATTAAATGAAATACAAACACATTCAAACAGAGCTATTTGAATCAAATGACAGTAAAATACATTCTACAAAGCTAATTGAATCAATTGAAAGTCGAACACATTCAAACAAAGCTATTTGAATCAAATGAAAGTCAAATACGTTCTACAAAGCTAATTGTATCAAATGAAAGTCAAACGCAATCAAATAAAGCTATTTGAGTCAAATGAAAGTCAAACATATTCAAACAAAGTTGTTTAAATTACATGAAAGTGAAATGTATTCTACAAAGCTAATTGAATCAAATGAAAGTTAAACGCAATCAAACAAAGCTATTTGAATCAAATGAGAGTCAAATACATTCTACAAAGCTAATTGAATCAAATGAAAGTCAAACACATTCAAACAAAGCTAATTGAATCAAATGAGAGTCAAATACATTCAACAAAGCTAATTGAATCAAATGAAAGTCAAACACATTCAAACAAAGCTAATTGAATCAAATGAAAGTAAAACACATTAAAACAAAGCTATTTGAATCAAATGAAAGTCAAACACATTCAAACAAAGCTATTTGAATCAAATGAGAGTCAAATACATTAAAACAATGCTAATTAAATCAAATATAAGTCTAATACATTCTACAAAGCTAATTGAATTAAATTAGAGTCAAACACATTCAAACAAAGCTAATTGAATCAAATGAAAGTCAAACACATTAAAACAAAGATTTCGAATCAAATGAAAGTCAAATACATTCTACAAAGCTAATTGAATCAAATGAAAGTTAAACACATTCAAATAAAGCTATTTGAATCAAATGAAAGTCAAATACATTCTACAAAGCTAATTGAATCAAATGAAAGTCAAACACATTCAAACAAAGCTATTTGAATCAAATGAGAGTCAAATAAATTCAAACAAAGCTAATTAAATAAAATAAAAGTAAAATAAATTCTACAAAGCTAATTGAATCAAATGAAAGTCAAACACATTCAAAAAAAGTCTTTTAAATCAAATGAAAGTCAAACACATTCAAAAAAAGCTTTTTAATTTAAATGAAAGTCAAACACATTCAAACAAAGCTATATAAATCAAATGAAAGTGAAATGCATTCTACAAAGCAAATTGAATTAAATGAAATACAAACACATTCAAACAGAGCTATTTGAATCAAATGACAGTAAAATACATTCTACAAAGCTAATTGAATCAATTGAAAGTCGAACACATTCAAACAAAGCTATTTGAATCAAATGAAAGTCAAATACGTTCTACAAAGCTAATTGTATCAAATGAAAGTCAAACGCAATCAAATAAAGCTATTTGAGTCAAATGAAAGTCAAACATATTCAAACAAAGTTGTTTAAATTACATGAAAGTGAAATGTATTCTACAAAGCTAATTGAATCAAATGAAAGTTAAACGCAATCAAACAAAGCTATTTGAATCAAATGAGAGTCAAATACATTCTACAAAGCTAATTGAATCAAATGAAAGTCAAACACATTCAAACAAAGCTAATTGAATCAAATGAGAGTCAAATACATTCAACAAAGCTAATTGAATCAAATGAAAGTCAAACACATTCAAACAAAGCTAATTGAATCAAATGAAAGTAAAACACATTAAAACAAAGCTATTTGAATCAAATGAAAGTCAAACACATTCAAACAAAGCTATTTGAATCAAATGAGAGTCAAATACATTAAAACAATGCTAATTAAATCAAATATAAGTCTAATACATTCTACAAAGCTAATTGAATTAAATTAGAGTCAAACACATTCAAACAAAGCTAATTGAATCAAATGAAAGTCAAACACATTAAAACAAAGATTTCGAATCAAATGAAAGTCAAATACATTCTACAAAGCTAATTGAATCAAATGAAAGTTAAACACATTCAAATAAAGCTATTTGAATCAAATGAAAGTCAAATACATTCTACAAAGCTAATTGAATCAAATGAAAGTCAAACACATTCAAACAAAGCTATTTGAATCAAATGAGAGTCAAATAAATTTAAACAAAGCTAATTAAATCAAATAAAAGTAAAATACATTCTACAAAGCTAATTGAATCAAATGAAAGTCAAACTCATTCAAACAAAGCTAATTGAATCAAATGAAAGTCAAACACATTCAAATAAAGCTATTTGAATCAAATGAAAGTCAAACACATTCAAACAAAGCTATTTTAATTAAATGAATGTCAAATACATTCTACAAAGCTAATTGAATAAAATGAAAGTCAAACACATTCAAATAAAGCTATTTGAATCAAATGAAAGTTAAATACATTCTACAAAGCTAATTGAATCAAATGAAAGTCAAAGACATTCAAACAAAGCCTTTTAAATCAAATGAAAGTCAAACACATTCAAAAAAAGCTATTTGAATCAAATGAAAGTCAAACACATTTAAACAAAGCCATTTAAATCAAATGAAAGTCAAACACATTCAAAAAAAGCTTTTTAATTTAAATGATAGTCAAACACATTTAAACAAAGCTATATAAATCAAATGAAAGTGGAATGCATTCTACAAAGCAAATTGAATTAAATGAAATTTAAACACATTCAAACAAAGCTATTTGAATCAAATGACAGTCAAATACATTCTACAAAGCTAATTGAATCAAATGAAAGTCAAACACATTCAAACAAAGCTATTTGAATCAAATAAAAGTCAAATACATTCTACAAAGCTAATTGAATAAAATGAAAGTCAAACACATTCAAACAAAGCTAATTGAATCAAATGAAAGTCAAACACATTCAAACAAAGCTATTTTAATTAAATGAATGTCAAATACATTCTACAAAGCTAATTGAATCAAAGGAAAGTCAAACACATTCAAATAAAGCTATTTGAATCAAATGAAAGTCAAATACGTTCTACAAAGCTAATTGTATCAAATGAAAGTCAAACGCAATCAAATAAAGCTATTTGAGTCAAATGAAAGTCAAACACATTCAAACAAAGTTGTTTAAATTAAATAAAAGTGAAATGTATTCTACAAAGCTAATTAAATCAAATGAAAGTTAAACGCATCCAAACAAAGCTATTTGAATCAAATGAGAGTCAAATACATTCTACAAAGCTAATTGAATCAAATGAAAGTCAAACACATTCAAACAAAGCTAATTGAATCAAATGAAAGTCAAATACATTCAACAAAGCTAATTGACTCAAATGAAAGTCAAACACATTCAAACAAAGCTAATTGAATCAAATGAAAGTCAAGCACGTTCAAACAAAGCTATTTTAATCGAATGAAAGTCAATTACATTCTACAAAGCTAATTGAATCAAATGAAAGTCAAACACATTCAAACAAAGCTATTTGAATCAAATGAAAGTCAAACACATTCAAACAAAGCTATTTGAAGAAAATGAAAGTAAAATACATTCTACAAAGCTAATTGAATCAAATGAAAGTCAAACACATTCAAACAAAGCTAATTAAATCAAATAAAATTCAAATACATTCTACAAAGCTAATTGAATCATATAAAAGTCAAATACATTCAAACAAAGCTAATTGAATCAAATGGAAGTCAAATACATTCTACAAAGCTAATTGAATTAAATTAAAGTCAAACACATTCAAGACAAGCTAATTGAATTTAACGAAAGTTAAACACAATCAAACAAAGCTTTCGAATCAAGTGAAAGTCAAATACATTCTACAAAGCTAATTGAAACAAATGAAAGCCAAACACATTCAAACAAAGCTATTTGGATCAAATGAAAGTCAAATACATTCTACTAAGCTAATTCAATCAAATGAAAGTCAAACACATTCAAACAAAGCTATTTGAATCAAATGACAGTCAAATACATTCTACAAAGCTAATTGTATCAAATGAAAGTCAAACACATTTAAACAAAGCTATTTGAATCAAATGAAAGTGAAATGCATTCTACAAAGCTATTTGAATCAAATGAGAGTCAAATACATTCAAACAAAGCTAATTAAATCAAATAAAAGTCAAATACATTCTACAAAGCTATTTGAATCAAATGAAAGTCAAACACATTCAAACAAAGCTAATTGAATCAACTGAAAGTCAAATACATTCAACAAAGCAAATTGAATCAAATGAAAGTCAAACACATTCAACTAAAGCTAATTGAATCAAATGAAAGTCAAACATATTCAAACAAAGCTATTTTAATCAAATGAATGTCAAATACGTTCAACAGAGCTAATTGTATCAAATGAAAGTCAAACACATTCAAATAAAGCTATTTGAATCAAATGAAAGTCAAACGCATTAAAACAATGTTATTTAAATCAAATGAAAGTGAAATGCATTCTACAAAGATAATTGAATCAAATGAAAGTTAAATGCATTCGAACAAAGCTATTTGAATCAAATGAGAGTCAAATACATTCTACAAAGCTAATTGAATCAAATGAAAGTCAAACACATTCAAACAAAGCTAATTGAATCAAATGAAAGTCAAAATCATTCAACAAAGCTAATTGAATCAAATAAAAGTCAAACACATTCAAACAAAGCTAATTGAATCAAATGAAAGTCAAGCACATTCAAACAAAGCTATTTTAATGAAATGAAAGTCAAATACATTCTACAAAGCTAATCGAATCAAATGAAAGTCAAATACATTCTACAAAGCTAATCGAATCAAATGAAAGTCAAACACATTCAAACAAAGTTATTTGAATCACATGAGAGTCAAATACATTCAAACAAAGCTAATTAAATCAAATAAAAGTCTAATACATTCTACAAAGCTAATTGAATCAAATGAAAGTAAAACACATTAAAACAAAGCTATTTGAATCAAATGAAAGTCAAACACATTCAAACAAAGCTATTTGAATCAAATGAGAGTCAAATACATTAAAACAAAGCTAATTAAATCAAATATAAGTCTAATACATTCTACAAAGCTAATTGAATTAAATTAGAGTCAAACACATTCAAACAAAGCTAATTGAATCATATGAAAGTCAAACACATTAAAACAAAGATTTCGAATCAAATGAAAGTCAAATACATTCTACAAAGCTAATTGAATCAAATGAAAGTTAAACACATTCAAATAAAGCTATTTGAATCAAATGAAAGTCAAATACATTCTACAAAGCTAATTGAATCAAATGAAAGACAAACACATTCAAACAAAGCTATTTGAATCAAATGAGAGTCAAATAAATTCAAACAAAGCTAATTAAATAAAATAAAAGTAAAATAAATTCTACAAAGCTAATTGAATCAAATGAAAGTCAAACACATTCAAAAAAAGTCTTTTAAATCAAATGAAAGTCAAACACATTCAAAAAAAGCTTTTTAATTTAAATGAAAGTCAAACACATTCAAACAAAGCTATATAAATCAAATGAAAGTGAAATGCATTCTACAAAGGAAATTGAATTAAATGAAATACAAACACATTCAAACTGAGCTATTTGAATCAAATGACAGTAAAATACATTCTACAAAGCTAATTGAATCAATTGAAAGTCGAACACATTCAAACAAAGCTATTTGAATCAAATGAAAGTCAAATACGTTCTACAAAGCTAATTGTATCAAATGAAAGTCAAACGCAATCAAATAAAGCTATTTGAGTCAAATGAAAGTCAAACATATTCAAACAAAGCTATTTGAATCAAATGAAAGTCAAACACATTCAAACAAAGCTATTTGAATCAAATAAAAGTCAAATACATTCTACAAAGCTAATTGAATAAAATGAAAGTCAAACACATTCAAACAAAGCTAATTGAATCAAATGAAAGTCAAACACATTCAAACAAAGCTATTTTAATTAAATGAATGTCAAATACATTCTACAAAGCTAATTGAATCAAATGAAAGTTAAACACATTCAAATAAAGCTATTTGAATCAAATGAAAGTCAAATACATTCTACAAAGCTAATTGAATCAAATGAAAGTCAAACACATTCAAACAAAGCTATTTGAATCAAATGAGAGTCAAATAAATTTAAACAAAGCTAATTAAATCAAATAAAAGTAAAATACATTCTACAAAGCTAATTGAATCAAATGAAAGTCAAACTCATTCAAACAAAGCTAATTGAATCAAATGAAAGTCAAACACATTCAAATAAAGCTATTTGAATCAAATGAAAGTCAAACACATTCAAACAAAGCTATTTTAATTAAATGAAAGTCAAATACATTCTACAAAGCTAATTGAATCAAATGAAAGTCAAACACATTCAAACAAAGCTATTTGAATCAAATGAAAGTCAAACACATTCAAACAAAGCTATTTGAAGAAAATGAAAGTAAAATACATTCTACAAAGCTAATTGAATCAAATGAAAGTCAAACACATTAAAACAAAGATTTCGAATCAAATGAAAGTCAAATACATTCTACAAAGCTAATTGAATCAAATGAAAGTTAAACACATTCAAATAAAGCTATTTGAATCAAATGAAAGTCAAATACATTCTACAAAGCTAATTGAATCAAATGAAAGACAAACACATTCAAACAAAGCTATTTGAATCAAATGAGAGTCAAATAAATTCAAACAAAGCTAATTAAATAAAATAAAAGTAAAATAAATTCTACAAAGCTAATTGAATCAAATGAAAGTCAAACACATTCAAAAAAAAGTCTTTTAAATCAAATGAAAGTCAAACACATTCAAAAAAAGCTTGATATTTAAATGAAAGTCAAACACATTCAAACAAAGCTATATAAATCAAATGAAAGTGAAATGCATTCTACATAGGAAATTGAATTAAATGAAATACAAACACATTCAAACAGAGCTATTTGAATCAAATAACAGTAAAATACATTCTACAAAGCTAATTGAATCAATTGAAAGTCGAACACATTCAAACAAAGCTATTTGAATCAAATGAAAGTCAAATACGTTCTACAAAGCTAATTGTATCAAATGAAAGTCAAACGCAATCAAATAAAGCTATTTGAGTCAAATGAAAGTCAAACATATTCAAACAAAGCTATTTGAATCAAATGAAAGTCAAACACATTCAAACAAAGCTATTTGAATCAAATAAAAGTCAAATACATTCTACAAAGCTAATTGAATCAAATGAAAGTCAAACACATTCAAACAAAGCTAATTGAATCAAATGAAAGTCAAACACATTCAAACAAAGCTATTTTAATTAAATGAATGTCAAATACATTCTACAAAGCTAATTGAATCAAATGAAAGTTAAACACATTCAAATAAAGCTATTTGAATCAAATGAAAGTCAAATACATTCTACAAAGCTAATTGAATCAAATGAAAGTCAAACACATTCAAACAAAGCTATTTGAATCAAATGAGAGTCAAATAAATTTAAACAAAGCTAATTAAATCAAATAAAAGTAAAATACATTCTACAAAGCTAATTGAATCAAATGAAAGTCAAACTCATTCAAACAAAGCTAATTGAATCAAATGAAAGTCAAACACATTCAAATAAAGCTATTTGAATCAAATGAAAGTCAAACACATTCAAACAAAGCTATTTTAATTAAATGAATGTCAAATACATTCTACAAAGCTAATTGAAACAAATGAAAGTCAAACACAGTCAAACAAAGTTATTTGACTCAAATGAAAGTCAAATACATTCTACAAAGCTAATTGAATCAAATTAAAGTCAAACACATTCAAATAAAGCTATTTGAATCAAATGAAAGTCAAATACGTTCTACAATGCTAATTGTATCAAATGAAAGTCAAACGCAATCAAATAAAGCTATTTGAGTCAAATGAAAGTCAAACACATTCAAACAAAGTTGTTTAAATTAAATAAAAGTGAAATGTATTCTACAAAGCTAATTAAATCAAATGAAAGTTAAACGCATCCAAACAAAGCTATTTGAATCAAATGAGAGTCAAATACATTCTACAAAGCTAATTGAATCAAATGAAAGTCAAACACATTCAAACAAAGCTAATTGAATCAAATGAAAGTCAAATACATTCAACAAAGCTAATTGACTCAAATGAAAGTCAAACACATTCAAACAAAGCTAATTGAATCAAATGAAAGTCAAGCACGTTCAAACAAAGCTATTTTAATCGAATGAAAGTCAATTACATTCTACAAAGCTAATTGAATCAAATGAAAGTCAAACACATTCAAACAAAGCTATTTGAATCAAATGAAAGTCAAACACATTCAAACAAAGCTATTTGAAGAAAATGAAAGTAAAATACATTCTACAAAGATAATTGAATCAAATGAAAGTCAAACACATTCAAACAAAGCTAATTAAATCAAATAAAATTCAAATACATTCTACAAAGCTAATTGAATCATATAAAAGTCAAATACATTCAAACAAAGCTAATTGAATCAAATGGAAGTCAAATACATTCTACAAAGCTAATTGAATTAAATTAAAGTCAAACACATTCAAGACAAGCTAATTGAATTTAACGTAAGTCAAACACATTCAAACAAAGATTTCGAATCAAGTGAAAGTCAAATACATTCTACAAAGCTAATTGAAACAAATGAAAGTCAAACACATTCAAACAAAGCTATTTGGATCAAATGAAAGTCAAATACATTCTACTAAAGCTAATTGAATCAAATGAAAGTCAAACACATTCAAACAAAGCTATTTGAATCAAATGACAGTCAAATACATTCTACAAAGCTAATTGTATCAAATGAAAGTCAAACACATTCAAACAAAGCTATTTGAATCAAATGAAAGTGAAATGCATTCTACAAAGCTATTTGAATCAAATGAGAGTCAAATACATTCAAAACGAAGCTAATTAAATCAAATAAAAGTCAAATACATTCTACAAAGCTATTTGAATCAAATGAAAGTCAAACACATTCAACAAAGCTAATTGAATCAACTGAAAGTCAAATACATTCAACAAAGCAAATTGAATCAAATGAAAGTCAAACCACATTCAAACTAAATCTAATTGAATCAAAATGAAAGTCAAACATATTCAAACAAAGCTATTTTAATCAATGAATGTCAAATACGTTCAATAGAGCTAATTGTATCAAATGAAAGTCAAACACATTCAAATAAAGCTATTTGAATCAAATGAAGTCAAACGCATTAAAACAAAGTTATTTAAATCAAATGAAAGTGAAATGCATTCTACAAAGATAATTGAATCAAATGAAAGTTAAATGCATTCAACAAAGCTATTTGAATCAAATGAGAGTCAAATACATTCTACAAAGCTAATTGAATCAAATGAAAGTCAAACACATTCAAACAAAGCTAATTGAATCAAATGAAAGTCAAATCATTCAACAAAGCTAATTGAATCAAATAAAAGTCAAACACATTCAAACAAAGCTAATTGAATCAAATGAAAGTCAAGCACATTCAAACAAAGCTATTTTAATGAAATGAAAGTCAAATACATTCTACAAAGCTAATCGAATCAAATGAAAGTCAAATACATTCTACAAAGCTAATCGAATCAAATGAAAGTCAAACACATTCAAACAAAGTTATTTGAATCACATGAGAGTCAAATACATTCAAACAAAGCTAATTAAATCAAATAAAAAATACATTCTACAAAGCTAATTGAATCAAATGAAAGTAAAACACATTAAAACAAAGTTATTTGAATCAAATGAAAGTCAAACACATTCAAACAAAGCTATTTGAATCAAATGAGAGTCAAATACATTAAAACAAAGCTAATTAAATCAAATATAAGTCTAATACATTCTACAAAGCTAATTGAATTAAATTAGAGTCAAACACATTCAAACAAAGCTAATTGAATCAAATGAAAGTCAAACACATTAAAACAAAGATTTCGAATCAAATGAAAGTCAAATACATTCTACAAAGCTAATTGAATCAAATGAAAGTTAAACACATTCAAATAAAGCTATTTGAATCAAATGAAAGTCAAATACATTCTACAAAGCTAATTGAATCAAATGAAAGTCAAACACATTCAAACAAAGCTATTTGAATCAAATGAGAGTCAAATAAATTCAAACAAAGCTAATTAAATAAAATAAAAGTAAAATAAATTCTACAAAGCTAATTGAATCAAATGAAAGTCAAACACATTCAAAAAAAGTCTTTTAAATCAAATGAAAGTCAAACACATTCAAAAAAAGCTTTTTAATTTAAATGAAAGTCAAAACATTCAAACAAAGCTATATAAATCAAATGAAAGTGAAATGCATTCTACAAAGCAAATTGAATTAAATGAAATACAAACACATTCAAACAGAGCTATTTGAATCAAATGACAGTAAAATACATTCTACAAAGCTAATTGAATCAATTGAAAGTCGAACACATTCAAACAAAGCTATTTGAATCAAATGAAAGTCAAATACGTTCTACAAAGCTAATTGTATCAAATGAAAGTCAAACGCAATCAAATAAAGCTATTTGAGTCAAATGAAAGTCAAACATATTCAAACAAAGTTGTTTAAATTACATGAAAGTGAAATGTATTCTACAAAGCTAATTGAATCAAATGAAAGTTAAACGCAATCAAACAAAGCTATTTGAATCAAATGAGAGTCAAATACATTCTACAAAGCTAATTGAATCAAATGAAAGTCAAACACATTCAAACAAAGCTAATTGAATCAAATGAGAGTCAAATACATTCAACAAAGCTAATTGAATCAAATGAAAGTCAAACACATTCAAACAAAGCTAATTGAATCAAATGAAAGTA
>NW_018743597.1:0-43024 GCF_001683475.1 Chenopodium quinoa
TGTTTGACTTTCATTTGATTTAATTAGCTTTGTTTGAATGTGTTTGACTTTCATTTGATTCAATTAGCTTTGTTGAATGCATTTGGCTTTCATTTGATTCAAATATGTTTTTTGAATGTGTTTGACTTTCATTTGATTTAATTAGATTTTTTTAGAAATTTTTGAATTTCATTTGATTCAATTAGCTTTGTTGAATGCATTTGACTTTCATTTTATTCAAAAAGCTATGTTTGAATGTGTTTGACTTACATTTGATTCAATTAGCTTGTTTGAATGTGTTTGACTTTCATTTGATTCAATTAGCTTTGTAGAATGCATTTGACCTTCATTTGATTCAAAAAAGCTATTTGAATGTGTTTGATTTTCATTTGATTTAATTAGCTCTGTTTGAATGTGTTTGACTTTCATTTGACTCAATTAGGTTTGTAGAATGCATTTGATCTTCATTTGATTTAAAAAGCTCTTTTTGAATGTGTTTGACTTTCATTTGATTTAATTAGCTATGTTTGAATGTGTTTGACTGTCATTTGATTCAATTAGGTTTGTTTGAATCTGTTTCACTTTCATTTCATTTAATTAGCTTTGTTGAATGCATTTCGCTTTCATTTGATTCAAATAGTGTTTTTTGAATGTTTGACTTTCATTTGATTTACTTAGATTTTTTTAGAAATTTTTGAATTTCATTTGATTCAATTAGCTTTGTTGAATGCATTTGACTTTCATTTTATTCAAAAAGCTATGTTTGAATGTCTTGACTTCATTTGATTCAATTAGCTATGTTTGAATGTGCTTGACTTTCATTTGATTCAATTATTGAAGTTTGACTTTCATTTGATTCATTGTGCATTTGACTTTCATTTGATTCAATTAGGTTTGTTTGAATGTGTTTGACTTTCATTTGATTAATTAGCTTTGTTTGAATGTGTTTGACTTTCTTTTGATTCAATTAGCTTTGTAGAATGCATTTGACCTTCATTTGATTTAAAAAGCTATTTTTGAATGTGTTTGATTTTCATTTGATTCAATTAGCTCTGTTTAATGTGTTTGACTTTCATTTGATTCAATTAGGTTTGTAGAATGCATTTGACCTTCATTTTTTTAAAAAGCGCTGTTTGAATGTGTTTGACTTTCATTTGATTCAATTAGCTCTGTTTGAATGTGTTTGACTTTCATTTGTTTCTATTAGGTTTGTTTGAATGTGTTTGACTTTCATTTGATCAATTAACTATTAGAATGCATTTCACTTTCATTTGATTCAACTAGGTTTGTTTGAAAGTGTTTGGCTTTCATTTGTTTCTATTAGCTTTGTTTTAATGTGTTTGACTTTCATTTGATTCAATTAGCTTTGTAGAATGCATTTGACCTTCATTTAATTCAAAAAGCTATTTTTGAATGTGTTTGACTTTCGTTTTATTTAATTAGCTCTGTTTGAATTTCATTTGATTCAATTAGGTTTGTAGAATGCATTTGACCTTCATTTGATTTAAAAAGCTTTGTTTGAATGTGTTTGACTTTCATTTGATTCAATTAGCTCTGTTTGAATGTGTTTGACTTTCACTTGTTTCTATTAGGTTTGTTTGAATGTGTTTGACTTTCATTTGAATCAATTAACTATGGAGAATGCATTTCGCTTTCATTTGATTCAACTAGGTTTGTTTGAAAGTGTTTGATTTTTATTTAATTCAATTAGCTTGTAGAATGCATTTCACTTTCATCTGATTCAAATAGCTTTATTGAATGCATTTGACTTTCATTTGATTCAAAAAGCTATGTTTGAATGTTTTGACTTACATTTGATTCAATTAGCTTTGTTTTAATGTGTTTGACTTTCATTTGATTCAATTAACTTTGTAGAATGCATTTGACCTTCATTTAATTCAAAAAGCTATTTTTGAATGTGTTTGACTTTCATTTGATTTAATTAGCTCTGCTTGAATGTGTTTGACTTTCATTTTATTTAATCAGATTTTTTTAGATGTTTTTGACTTTCATTTGATTCAATTAGCTTTGTTGAATGCATTTAACTTTCTTTTGATTCAATTAGCTTTGTAGAATGCATTTGAGCTTCACTTGATTTAAAATGCTCTTTTGAAGGTGTTTTACTTTCATTTGATTCAATTAGCTATGTTTGAATGTGTTTGACTTTCATTTGATTTAATTAGGTTTGTTTGAATCTGTTTGACTTTCATTTAATCAGCTTTGTAGAATGCATTTGACTTTTATTTGATTAAATAGCTTTGTTTTAATGTGTTGACTTTCATTTGATTTAATTAACTTTGTTTGAATGTGTTTGACTTTCATTTGATTCGATCAGCTTTGCTGATGCATTTGACTTTCATTTGACTCAAAAAGCTTTGTTTGAATGTGTTTGTTTTTCATTTGATTCAATTAACTCTGTTTGAATGTGTTTGACTTTCATTTGATTAAAATATCTCTATAGAATGCATTTAACCTTCATTCGATTCAAAAAGCTCTTTTTGAATGTGTTTGACTTTCATTTGATTCAATTAGCTATGTTTGAATGTGCTTGACTTTTATTTGACTCAATTAGGTTTGTTTAAATGTGTTTGACTTTCATTTGTTTCAATGAGCTTTGTAGAATGCATTTGACTTTCATTTGATTCAATTAGGTTTGTTTGAATGTGTTTGACTTTCGTTTGATTTAATTAGCTTTGTTTGAATGTGTTTGACTTTCATTTGATTCAATTAGCTTTGTTGAATGCATTTCCCTTTCATTTGATTCAAATAGTGTTTTTTGAATGTGTTTGACTTTCATTTGATTTAATTAGATTTTTTTAGAAATTTTTGAATTTCATTTGATTCAATTAGCTTTGTTTAATGCATTTGACTTTCATTTTATTCAAAAAGCTATGTTTGAATGTCTTTGACTTACATTTGATTCAATTAGCTTGGTTTGAATATGTTTGACTTTCATTTGATTCAATTAGCTTTGTAGAATGCATTTGACCTTCATTTGGTTCAAAAAAGCTTTTTTGAATGTGTTTGATTTTCATTTGATTTAATTAGCTCTGTTTGAATGTGTTTGACTTTCATTTGACTCAATTAGGTTTGTAGAATGCATTTGACCTTCATTTGATTTAAAAAGCTCTTTTGGAATGTGTTTGACTTTCATTTGATTTAATTAGCTATGTTTGAATGTGTATGACTGTCATTTGATTCAATTAGGTTTGTTTGAATCTGTTTGACTTTCGTTTGATTCAATTAGCTTTGTTGAATGCATTTCGCTTTCATTTGATTGAAATAGTGTTTTTTGAATGTGTTTGACTTTCATTTGATTTAATTAGATTTTTTTTTAGAAATTTTTTGAATTTCATTTGATTCAATTAGCTTTGTTGAATGCATTTGACTTTCATTTTATTCAAAAAGCTATGTATTAATGTGCTTGACTTTCATTTGATTCAATTAGCTATGTTTGAATGTGCTTGACTTTCATTTAATTCAATTAGGTTTGTTTGAAATGTGTTTGACTTTCATTTGATTCAATTAGCTTTGTAGAATGCATTTGACTTTCATTTGATTCAATTAGGTTTGTTAGAATGTGTTTGACTTTCATTTGATTTAATTAGCTTTGATTGAATGTGTTTGACTTTCATTTGATTCAATTAGCTTTGTTGAATGCATTTGGCTTTCATTTGATTCAAATAGTGTTTTTTGAATGTGTTTGACTTTCATTTGATTTAATTAGATTTTTTTAGAAATTTTTGAATTTCATTTGATTCAATTAGCTTTGTTGAATGCATTTGACTTTCATTTTATTCAAAAAGCTATGTTTGAATGTGTTTGACTTACATTTGATTCAATTAGCTTTGTTTGAATGTGTTTGACTTTCATTTGATTCAATTAGCTTTGTAGAATGCATTTGACCTTCATTTGATTCAAAAAAGCTATTTTTGAATGTGTTTGATTTTCATTTGATTTAATTAGCTCTGTTTGAATGTGTTTGACTTTCATTTGACTCAATTAGGTTTGTAGAATGCATTTGATCTTCATTTGATTTAAAAAGCTCTTTTTGAATGTGTTTGACTTTCATTTGATTTAATTAGCTATGTTTGAATGTGTTTGACTGTCATTTGATTCAATTAGGTTTGTTTGAATCTGTTTCACTTTTATTTGATTCAATTAGCTTTGTTGAATGCATTTCGCTTTCATTTGATTCAAATAGTGTTTTTTGAATGTGTTTGACTTTCATTTGATTTACTTAGATTTTTTTTAGAAATTTTTGAATTTCATTTGATTCAATTAGCTTTGTTGAATGCATTTGACTTTCATTTTATTCAAAAAGCTATGTTTGAATGTCTTTGACCTTCATTTGATTCAATTAGCTATGTTTGAATGTGCTTGACTTTCATTTGATTCAATTAGGTTTGTTTGAATGTGTTTGACTTTCATTTGATTCAATTAGCTTTGTAGAACGCATTTGACTTTCATTTGATTCAATTAGGTTTGTTTGAATGTGTTTGACTTTCATTTGATTTAATTAGCTTTGTTTGAATGTGTTTGACTTTCTTTTGATTCAATTAGCTTTGTAGAATGCATTTGACCTTCATTTGATTTAAAAAAGCTATTTTTGAATGTGTTTGATTTTTATTTGATTCAATTAGCTCTGTTTTAATGTGTTTGACTTTCATTTGATTCAATTAGGTTTTGTAGAATGCATTTGACCTTCATTTGGTTTAAAAAGCGCTGTTTGAATGTGTTTGACTTTCATTTGATTCAATTAGCTCTGTTTGAATGTGTTTGACTTTCATTTGTTTCTATTAGGTTTGTTTGAATGTGTTTTGACTTTCATTTGAATCAATTAACTATGTAGAATGCATTTCACTTTCATTTGATTCAACTAGGTTTGTTTGAAAGTGTTTGGCTTTCATTTGTTTCTATTAGCTTTGTTTTAATGTGTTTGACTTTCATTTGATTCAATTAGCTTTGTAGAATGCATTTGACCGTCATTTAATTTAAAAAGCTATTTTTGAATGTATTTGACTTTCGTTTTATTTAATTAGCTCTGTTTGAATTTCATTTGATTCAATTAGGTTTGTAGAATGCATTTGACCTTCATTTGATTTAAAAAAGCTTTGTTTGAATGTGTTTGACTTTCATTTCATTCAATTAGCTCTGTTTGAATGTGTTTGACTTTCACTTGTTTCTATTAGGTTTGTTTGAATGTGTTTGACTTTCATTTGAATCAATTAACTATGGAGAATGCATTTCGCTTTCATTTGATTCAACTAGGTTTGTTTGAAAGTGTTTGATTTTTATTTAATTCAATTAGCTTTGTAGAATGCATTTCACTTTCATCTGATTCAAATAGCTTTATTGAATGCATTTGACTTTCATTTGATTCAAAAAGCTATGTTTGAATGTGTTTGACTTACATTTGATTCAATTAGCTTTGTTTTAATGTGTTTGACTTTCATTTAATTCAATTAGCTTTGTAGAATGCATTTGACCTTCATTTAATTCAAAAAGCTATTTTTGAATGTGTTTGACTTCCATTTGATTTAATTAGCTCTGCTTGAATGTGTTTTGACTTTCATTTGATTTAATCAGATTTTTTTAGATGTTTTTGACTTTCATTTGATTCAATTAGCTTTGTTGAATGCATTTAACTTTCTTTTGATTCAATTAGCTTTGTAGAATGCATTTGAGCTTCACTTGATTTAAAATGCTCTTTTTGAAGGTGTTTTACTTTCATTTGATTCAATTAGCTATGTTTGAATGTGTTTGACTTTCATTTGATTTAATTAGGTTTGTTTGAATCTGTTTGACTTTCGTTTAATTTAATCAGCTTTGTACAATGCATTTGACTTTTATTTGATTCAAATAGCTTTGTTTTAATGTGTTGACTTTCATTTGATTTAATTAACTTTGTTTGAATGTGTTTGACTTTCATTTGATTCGATCAGCTTTGCTGATGCATTTGACTTTCATTTGACTCAAAAAGCTTTGTTTGAATGTGTTTGTTTTTCATTTGATTCAATTAACTCTGTTTGAATGTGTTTGACTTTCATTTGATTAAAATATCTCTATAGAATGCATTTAACCTTCATTCGATTCAAAAAGCTCTTTTTGAATGTGTTTGACTTTCATTTGATTCAATTAGCTATGTTTGAATGTGCTTGACTTTCATTTGACTCAATTAGGTTTGTTTAAATGTGTTTGACTTTCATTTGTTTCAATGAGCTTTGTAGAATGCATTTGACTTTAATTTGATTCAATTAGGTTTGTTTGAATGTGTTTGACTTTCGTTTGATTTAATTAGCTTTGTTTGAATGTGTTTGACTTTCATTTGATTCAATTAGCTTTGTTGAATGCATTTGGCTTTCATTTGATTCAAATAGTGTTTTTTTGAATGTGTTTGACTTTCATTTGATTTAATTATATTTTTTTAGAAATTTTTGAATTTCATTTGATTCAATTAGCTTTGTTTAATGCATTTGACTTTCATTTTATTCAAAAAGCTATGTTTGAATGTCTTTGACTTACATTTGATTCAATTAGCTTGGTTTGAATATGTTTGACTTTTATTTGATTCAATTAGCTTTGTAGAATGCATTTGACCTTCATTTGGTTCAAAAAAGCTTTTTTTGAATGTGTTTGATTTTCATTTGATTTAATTAGCTCTGTTTGAATGTGTTTGACTTTCATTTGACTCAATTAGGTTTGTAGAATGCATTTGACCTTCATTTGATTTAAAAAGCTCTTTTGGAATGTGTTTGACTTTCATTTGATTTAATTAGCTACGTTTGAATGTGTATGACTGTCATTTGATTCAATTAGGTTTGTTTGAATCTGTTTGACTTTCGTTTGATTCAATTAGCTTTGTTGAATGCATTTCGCTTTCATTTGATTGAAATAGTGTTTTTTTGAATGTGTTTGACTTTCATTTGATTTAATTAGATTTTTTTTAGAAATTTTTGAATTTCATTTGATTCAATTAGCTTTGTTGAATGCATTTGACTTTCATTTTATTCAAAAAGCTATGTATTAATGTGCTTGACTTTCATTTGATTCAATTAGCTATGTTTGAATGTGCTTGACTTTCTTTTAATTCAATTAGGTTTGTTTGAATGTGTTTGACTTTCATTTGATTCAATTAGCTTTGTATAATGCATTTGACTTTCATTTGATTCATTTAGGTTTGTTTGAATGTGTTTGACTTTCATTTGATTTAATTAGCTTTGTTTGAATGTGTTTGACTTTCATTTGATTCAATTAGCTTTGTAGAATGCATTTGACCTTCATTTGATTCAAAAAAGCTATTTTTGAATGTGTTTGATTTTCATTTGATTCAATTAGCTCTGTTTTAATGTGTTTGACTTTCATTTGATTCAATTAGGTTTGTAGAATGCATTTGATCTTCATTTGGTTTAAAAAGCGTTGTTTGAACGTGTTTGACTTTCATTTGATTCAATTAGCTCTGTTTGAATGTGTTTGACTTTCATTTGTTTCTATTAGGTTTGTTTGAATGTGTTTGACTTTCATTTGAATCAATTAACTATGTAGAATGCATTTCACTTTCATTTGATTCAACTAGGTTTGTTTGAAAGTGTTTGACTTTCATTTGTTTTTATTAGCTTTGTTTTAATGTGTTTGACTTTCATTTGATTCAATTAGCTTTGTAGAATGCATTTGACCTTCATTTAATTCAAAAGCTATTTTTGAATGTGTTTGACTTTCATTTTATTTAATTAGCTCTGTTTGAATGTGTTTGACTTTCATTTGATTCAATTAGGTTTGTAGAATGCATTTGACCTTCATTTGATTTAAAAGCTCTGTTTGAATGTGTTTGACTTTCATTTGATTCAAGTAGCTCTGTTTGAATGTGTTTGACTTTCACTTGTTTCTATTAGGTTTGTTTGAATGTGTTTGACTTTCATTTGAATCAATTAACTATGTAGAATGCATTTCACTTTCATTTGATTTAACTAGGTTTGTTTGAAAGTGTTTGAATTTTATTTAATTCAATTAGCTTTGTAGAATGCATTTCACTTTCATCTGATTCAAATAGCTTTATTGAATGCATTTGACTTTCATTTGATTTAAAAAGCTATGTTTGAATGTGTTTGACTTACATTTGATTCAATTAGCTTTGTTTTAATGTGTTTGATTTTCATTTGATTCAATTAGCTTTGTAGAATGCATTTGACCTTCATTTTATTCAAAAAGCTGTTTTTGAATGTGTTTGACTTTCATATGATTTAATTATCTCTGTTTGAATGTGTTTGACTTTCATTTGATTTAATCAGATTTTTTTAGATGTTTTTGACTTTCATTTGATTCAATTAGCTTTGTTGAATGCATTTAACTTTCTTTTGATTCAATTAGCTTTGTAGAATGCATTTGAGCTTCACTTGATTCAAAATGCTCTTTTTAAAGGTGTTTTACTTTCATTTGATTCAATTAGCTATGTTTGAATGTGTTTGACTTTCATTTGATTTAATTAGGTTTGTTTGAATCTGTTTGACTTTCGTTTGATTTAATCAGCTTTGTAGAATGCATTTAACTTTTATTTGATTCAAATAGCTTTGGTTGAATGTGTTGACTTTCATTTGATTTAATAAACTTTGTTTGAATGTGTTTGACTTTCATTTGATTCAATTAGCTTTGCTAATGCATTTGACTTTCATTGGACTCAAAAAGCTTTGTTTGAATGTGTTTGACTTTCATTTGATTCAATTAACTCTATTTGAATGTGTTTGACTTTCATTTGATTAAAATACCTCTATAGAATGCATTTAACCTTCATTTGATTCAAAAAGCTTTTTTTGAATGTGATTGACTTTCATTTGATTCAATTAGCTATGTTTGAATGTGCTTGACTTTCATTTGACTCAATTAGGTTTGTTTAAATGTGTTTGACTTTCATTTGTTTCAATGAGCTTTGTAGAATGCATTTTACTTTCATTTGATTCAATTAGGTTTGTTTAAATGTGTTTGACTTTCGTTTGATTTAATTAGCTTTGTTTGAATGTGTTTGACTTTCATTTGATTCATTAGCTTTGTTGAATGCATTTGGCTTTCATTTGATTCAAATAGTGTTTTTTTGAATGTGTTTGACTTTCATTTGATTTAATTAGATTTTTTTAGAAATTTTTGAATTTCATTTGATTCAATTAGCTTTGTTGAATGCATTTGACTTTCATTTTATTCAAAAAGCTATGTTTGAATGTCTTTGACTTACATTTGATTCAATTAGCTTTGTTTGAATGTGTTTGTCTTTCATTTGATTCAATTAGCTTTGTAGAATGCATTTGACCTTCATTTGATTCAAAAAAGCTATTTTTTAATGTGTTTGATTTTCATTTGATTCAATTAGCTCTGTTTGAATGTGTTTGACTTTCATTTGACTCAATTAGGTTTGTAGAATGCATTTGAACTTCATTTGATTTAAAAAGCTCTTTTTGAATGTATTTGACTTTCATTTGATTTAATTAGCTATGTTTGAATGTGTTTGATTGTCATTTGATTCAATTAGGTTTGTTTGAATCTGTTTGACTTTCGTTTGATTCAATTAGCTTTGTTGAATGCATTTCGCTTTCATTTGATTCAAATAGTGTTTTTTTGAATGTGTTTGACTTTCATTTGATTTAATTAGATTTTTTTCAGAAATTTTTGAATTTCATTTGATTCAATTAACTTTGTTGAATGCATTTGACTTTCATTTTATTCAAAAAGCTATGTTTGAATGTGCTTGACTTTCATTTGATTCAATTAGCTATGTTTGAATGTGCTTGACTTTCATTTGATTCAATTAGGTTTGTTTGAATGTGTTTGACTTTCATTTGATTCAATTAGCTTTGTAGAATGCATTTGACTTTCATTTGATTCAATTAGGTTTGTTTGAATGTGTTTGACTTTCATTTGATTCAATAAGGTTTGTTTGATGTGTTTGACTTTCATTTGATTCAATTAGCTCTGTTTGAATGTGTTTGACTTTCATTTGACTCAATTAGGTTTGTAGAATGCATTTGAACTTCATTTGATTTAAAAAGCTCTTTTTGAATGTATTTGACTTTCATTTGATTTAATTAGCTATGTTTGAATGTGTTTGATTGTCATTTGATTCAATTAGGTTTGTTTGAATCTGTTTGACTTTCGTTTGATTCAATTAGCTTTGTTGAATGCATTTCGCTTTCATTTGATTCAAATAGTGTTTTTTGAATGTGTTTTGACTTTCATTTGTTTTAATTAGATTTTTTTCAGAAATTTTTGAATTTCATTTGATTCAATTAACTTTGTTGAATGCATTTGACTTTCATTTTATTCAAAAAGCTATGTTTGAATGTGCTTGACTTTCATTTGATTCAATTAGCTATGTTTGAATGTGCTTGACTTTCATTTGATTCAATTAGGTTTGTTTGAATGTGTTTGACTTTCATTTGATTCAATTAGCTTTGTAGAATGCATTTGACTTTCATTTGATTCAATTAGGTTTGTTTGAATGTGTTTGACTTTCATTTGATTCAATAAGGTTTGTTTGATGTGTTTGACTTTCATTTGATTCAATTAGCTTTGTAGAATGCATTTAACTTTCATTTAATTCAACTAGGTTTGTTTGAATGTGTTTGACTTTCATTTGATTTAATTAACTTTGTTTGAATGTGTTTGACTTTCATTTGATTCAATTAGCTTTGCTGATGCATTTGACTTTCATTTGACTCAAAAAGCTTTGTTTGAATGTGTTTGACTTTCATTTGATTTAATTAACTCTGTTTAAATGTGTTTGACTTTCATTTGATTAAAATATCTCTATAGAATGCATTTAACCTTCATTTGATTCAAAAAGCTCTTTTTGAATGTGTTTGACTTTCATTTGATTCAATTAGCTATGTTTGAATGTGCTTGACTTTCATTTGACTCAATTAGGTTTGTTTAAATGTGTTTGACTTTCATTTGTTTCAATGAGCTTTGTAGAATGCATTCGACTTTCATTTGATTCAATTAGGTTTGTTTGAATGTTTTGACTTTCATTTGATTTAATTAGCTTTGTTTGAATGTGTTGGACTTTCATTTGATTCAATTAGCTTTGTTGAATGCATTTGGCTTTCATTTGATTCAAATAGTGTTTTTTGAATGTGTTTGACTTTCATTTAATTTAATTAGATTTTTTTAGAAATTTTTGAATTTCATTTGATTCAATTAGCTTTGTTGAATGCATTTGACTTTCATTTTATTCAAAAAGCTATGTTTGAATGTCTTTGACTTACATTTGATTCAATTAGCTTTGTTTGAATGTGTTTGACTTTCATTTGATTCAATTAGCTTTGTAGAATGCATTTGACCTTCATTTGATTCAAAAAAGCTATTTTTGAATGTGTTTGATTTTCATTTGATTTAATTAGCTCTGTTTGAATGTGTTTGACTTTCATTTGACTCAATTAGGTTTGTAGAATGCATTTGACCTTCATTTGATTTAAAAAGCTCTTTTTGAATGTGTTTGACTTTCATTTGATTTAATTAGCTATGTTTGAATGTGTTTGACTGTCATTTGATTCAATAAGGTTGTTTGAATCTGTTTGACTTTCATTTGATTCAATTAGCTTTGTTGAATGCATTTCGCTTTCATTTGATTCAAATAGTGTTTTTGAATGTGTTTGACTTTCATTTGATTTAATTAAATTTTTTTTAGAAATTTTTGAATTTCATTTGATTCAATTAGCTTTGTTGAATGCATTAGACTTTCATTTTATTCAAAAAGCTATGTTTGAATGTGTTTGACTTACATTTGATTCAATTAGCTTTGTTTGAATGTGTTTGACTTTTATTTGATTCAATTAGCTTTGTAGAATGCATTTGACCTTCATTTGATTTAAAAATCTCTTTTTGAATGCATTTGACTTTCATTTGATTAAATTAGCTTTGTTTGAATGTGTTTGACTTTCATTTGATTTAATTAGCTTTGTTTGAATGTGTTTGACTTTCATATTATTCAATTAGGTTTGTTTGAATCTGTTTGACTTTCATTTGATTCAATTAGCTTTGCTGATGCATTTGACTTTCATTTGATTTAAAAAGCTTTGTTTGAATGTGTTTGACTTTCATTTGATTCAATTAATTCTGTTTGAATGTGTTTGACTTTCATTTGATTAAATTAGCTCTATAGAATGCATTTAACCTTCATTTGATTCAAAAAGCTCATTTTGAATGTGTTTGACTTTCATTTGATTCAATTAGCTATGTTTGAATGTGCTTGACTTTCATTTGATTCAATTAGGTTTGTTTGAATGTGTTTGACTTTCATTTGATTCAATTAGCTTTGTAGAATGCATTTGACTTTCATTTGATTCAATTAGGTTTGTTTGAATGTGTTTGACTTTCATTTGATTTAATTAGCTCTGTTTAGAATGTGTTTGACTTTCATTTGATTCAATTAGCTTTGTTGAATGCATTTCGCTTTCTTTGATTCAAATAGTGGTTTTTGAATGTGTTTGATTTTCATTTGATTTAATTAGATTTTTTTAGAAATTTTTGGATTTCATTTGATTCAATTAGCTTTGTTGAATGCATTTGACTTTCATTTTTTTAAAAAGCTTTGAATGTGTTTGACTTACATTTGATTCAATTAGCTTTGTTTGAATGTGTTTGACTTTCATTTGTTTCAATTAGCTTTGTAGAATGCATTTGACCTTCATTTGATTCAAAAAAGCTATTTTTGAATGTGTTTGATTTTCATTTGATTCAATTAGCTCTGTTTGAATGTGTTTGACTTTCATTTGAATCAATTAGGTTTGTAGAATGCATTTGACCTTCATTTGATTTAAAAAGCTCTGTTTGAATGTGTTTGACTTTCAATTGATTAAATTAGCTATGTTTGACTGTCATTTGATTCAATTAGGTTTGTTTGAATCTGTTTGACTTTCATTTGATTCAATTAGCTTTTTTGAATGCATTTCGCTTTCATTTGATTCAAATAGTGTTTTTTGAATGTGTTTGATTTTCATTTGATTTAATTAGATTTTTTATAGAAATTTTTGTATTTCATTTGATTCAATTAGCTTTGTTGAATGCATTTGACTTTCATTTTATTCAAAAAGCTATGTTAGAATGTGTTTGACTTACATTTGATTCAATTAGCTTTGTTTTAATGTGTTTGACTTTTATTTGATTCAATTAGCTTTGTAGAATGCATTTGACCTTCATTTGATTTAAAAAGCTCTTTTTGAATGCATTTGACTTTCATTTGATTAAATTAGCTTTGTTTGAATGTGTTTGACTTTCATTTGATTTAATTAGCTTTGTTTGAATGTGTTTGACTTTTATTTGATTCAATTAGATTTGTTTGAATATGTTCGACTTTTATTTGATTCAATTAGCTTTGCTGATGCATTTGACTTTCATTTGATTTAAAAATCTTTGTTTGAATGTGTTTGACTTTCATTTGATTCAATTAACTCTGTTCGAATGTGTTTGACTTTCATTTGATTAAATTAGCTCTATAGAATGCATTTAACCTTCATTTGATTCAAAAAGCTCTTTTTGAATGTGTTTGACTTTCATTTGATTCAATTAACTCTGTTCGAATGTGTTTGACTTTCATTTGATTAAATGAGCTCTATAGAATGCATTTAACCTTCATTTGATTCAAAAAGCTCTTTTTTGAATGTGTTTGACTTTCATTTGATTCAATTAGCTATGTTTGAATGTGCTTGACTTTCATTTTATTCAAAAAGCTATGTTTGAATCTGTTTGACTTACATTTGATTCAATTACCTTTGTTTGAATGTGTTTGACTTTCATTTGATTCAATTAGCTTTGTAGAATGCATTTGACCTTCATTTGATTTAAAAAGCTCTTTTTGAATGCATTTGACTTTCATTTGATTAAATTAGCTTTGTTTGAATGTGTTTGACTTTCATTTGATTTAATTAGCTTTGTTTGAATGTGTTTGACTTTCATATTATTCAATTAGGTTTGTTTGAATCTGTTTGACTTTCATTTGATTCAATTAGCTTTGCTGATGCATTTGACTTTCATTTGATTTAAAAAGCCTTGTTTGAATGTGTTTGACTTTCATTTGATTCAATTAATTCTGTTTGAATGTGTTTGACTTTCATTTGATTAAATTAGCTCTATAGAATGCATTTAACCTTCATTTGATTCAAAAAGCTCTTTTTGAATGTGTTTTGACTTTCATTTGATTCAATTAGCTATGTTTGAATGTGCTTGACTTTCATTTGATTCAATTAGGTTTGTTTGAATGTGTTTGACTTTCATTTGATTCAATTAGCTTTGAAGAATGCATTTGACTTTCATTTGATTCAATTAGGTTTGTTTGAATGTGTTTGACTTTCATTTGATTTAATTAGTTCTGTTTGAATGTGTTTGACTTTCATTTGATTCAATTAGCTTTGTTGAATGCATTTCGCTTTCTTTGATTCAAATAGTGTTTTTTGAATGTGTTTGATTTTCATTTGATTTAATTAGATTTTTTTTAGAAATTTTTGAATTTCATTTGATTCAATTAGCTTTGTTGAATGCATTTGACTTTCATTTTATTTAAAAAGCTATGTTTGAATGTGTTTGACTTACATTTGATTCAATTAGCTTGGTTTGAATGTGTTTGACTTTCATTTGATTCAATTAGCTTTGTTTGACTGTCATTTGATTCAATTAGGTTTGTTTGAATCTGTTTGACTTTCATTTGATTCAATTAGCTTTTTTGAATGCATTTCGCTTTCATTTGATTCAAATAGTGTTTTTTGAATGTGTTTGATTTTCATTTGATTTAATTATATTTTTTTTAGAAATTTTTGAATTTCATTTGATTCAATTAGCTTTGTTGAATGCATTTGACTTTCATTTTATTCAAAAAGCTATGTTTGAATGTGTTTGACTTACATTTGATTCAATTAGCTTTGTTTGAATGTGTTTGACTTTTATTTGATTCAATTAGCTTTGTAGAATGCATTTGACCTTCATTTTATTTAAAAAGCTCTTTTTGAATGCATTTGACTTTCATTTGATTAAATTAGCTTTGTTTGAATGTGTTTGACTTTCATTTGATTTAATTAGCTTTGTTTGAATGTGTTTGACTTTTATTTGATTCAATTAGATTTGTTTGAATATGTTTGACTTTTATTTGATTCAATTAGCTTTGCTGATGCATTTGACTTTCATTTGATTAAAAAATCTTTGTTTGAATGTGTTTGACTTTCATTTGATTCAATTAGCTCTGTTTGAATGTGTTTGACTTTCATTTGATTCAATTAGCTTTGTTGAATGCATTTCGCTTTCTTGGATTCAAATAGTGTTTTTTGAATGTGTTTGATTTTCATTTGATTTAATTATATTTTTTTTAGAAATTTTTGAATTTCATTTGATTCAATTAGCTTTGTTGAATGCATTTGACTTTCATTTTATTCAAAAAGCTATGTTTGAATGTGTTTGACTTACATTTGATTCAATTAGCTTTGTTTGAATGTGTTTGACTTTTATTTGATTCAATTAGCTTTGTAGAATGCATTTGACCTTCATTTGATTTAAAAAGCTCTTTTTGAATGCATTTGACTTTCATTTGATTAAATTAGCTTTGTTTGAATGTGTTTGACTTTCATTTGATTTAATTAGCTTTGTTTGAATGTGTTTGACTTTTATTTGATTCAATTAGATTTGTTTGAATATGTTTGACTTTTATTTGATTCAATTAGCTTTGCTGATGCATTTGACTTTCATTTGATTTAAAAAGCTTTGGTTGAATGTGTTTGACTTTCGTTTGATTCAATTAATTCTGTTTGAATGTGTTTGACTTTCATTTGATTAAATTAGCTCTATAGAATGCATTTAACCTTCATTTGATTCAAAAAGCTCTTTTTGAATGTGTTTGACTTTCATTTGATTCAATTAGCTATGTTTGAATGTGCTTGACTTTCATTTGATTCAATTAGCTTTGTTTGAATGTGTTTGACTTTTATTTGATTCAATTAGCTTTGTAGAATGCATTTGACCTTCATTTTATTTAAAAAGCTCTTTTTGAATGCATTTGACTTTCATTTGATTAAATTAGCTTTGTTTGAATGTGTTTGACTTTCATTTGATTTAATTAGCTTTGTTTGAATGTGTTTGACTTTTATTTGATTCAATTAGATTTGTTTGAATATGTTTGACTTTTATTTGATTCAATTAGCTTTGCTGATGCATTTGACTTTCATTTGATTAAAAAATCTTTGTTTGAATGTGTTTGACTGTCATTTGATTCAATTAGCTCTGTTTGAATGTGTTTGACTTTCATTTGATTCAATTAGCTTTGTTGAATGCATTTCGCTTTCTTTGATTCAAATAGTGTTTTTTGAATGTGTTTGATTTTCATTTGATTTAATTATATTTTTTTTAGAAATTTTTGAATTTCATTTGATTCAATTAGCTTTGTTGAATGCATTTGACTTTCATTTTATTCAAAAAGCTATGTTTGAATGTGTTTGACTTACATTTGATTCAATTAGCTTTGTTTTAATGTGTTTGACTTTTATTTAATTCAATTAGCTTTGTAGAATGCATTTGACCTTCATTTGATTTAAAAAGCTCTTTTTGAATGCATTTGACTTTCATTTGATTAAATTAGCTTTGTTTGAATGTGTTTGACTTTCATTTGATTTAATTAGCTTTGTTTGAATGTGTTTGACTTTTATTTGATTCAATTAGATTTGTTTGAATATGTTCGACTTTTATTTGATTCAATTAGCTTTGCTGATGCATTTGACTTTCATTTGATTTAAAAATCTTTGTTTGAATGTGTTTGACTTTCATTTGATTCAATTAACTCTGTTCGAATGTGTTTGACTTTCATTTGATTAAATTAGCTCTATAGAATGCATTTAACCTTCATTTGATTCAAAAAGCTCTTTTTGAATGTGTTTGGCTTTCATTTGATTCAATTAACTCTGTTCGAATGTGTTTGACTTTCATTTGATTAAATGAGCTCTATAGAATGCATTTAACCTTCATTTGATTCAAAAAGCTCTTTTTGAATGTGTTTGACTTTCATTTGATTCAATTAGCTATGTTTGAATGTGCTTGACTTTCATTTTATTCAAAAAGCTATGTTTGAATGTGTTTGACTTACATTTGATTCAATTACCTTTGTTTGAATGTGTTTGACTTTCATTTGATTCAATTAGCTTTGTAGAATGCATTTGACCTTCATTTGATTTAAAAAGCTCTTTTTGAATGCATTTGACTTTCATTTGATTAAATTAGCTTTGTTTGAATGTGTTTGACTTTCATTTGATTTAATTAGCTTTGTTTGAATGTGTTTGACTTTCATATTATTCAATTAGGTTTGTTTGAATCTGTTTGACTTTCATTTGATTCAATTAGCTTTGCTGATGCATTTGACTTTCATTTGATTTAAAAAGCTTTGTTTGAATGTGTTTGACTTTCATTTGATTCAATTAATTCTGTTTGAATGTGTTTGACTTTCATTTGATTAAATTAGCTCTATAGAATGCATTTAACCTTCATTTGATTCAAAAAGCTCTTTTTGAATGTGTTTGACTTTCATTTGATTCAATTAGCTATGTTTGAATGTGCTTGACTTTCATTTGATTCAATTAGGTTTGTTTGAATCTTTTTGACTTTCATTTGATTCAATTAGCTTTGTAGAATGCATTTGACTTTCATTTGATTCAATTAGGTTTGTTTGAATGTGTTTGACTTTCATTTGATTTAATTAGCTCTGTTTGAATGTGTTTGACTTTCATTTGATTCAATTAGCTTTGTTGAATGCATTTCGCTTTCTTTGATTCAAATAGTGTTTTTTGAATGTGTTTGATTTTCATTTGATTTAATTAGATTTTTTTAGAAATTTTTGAATTTCATTTGATTCAAAAAGCTCTTTTTGAATAAGTTTGACTTTCATTTGATTCAATTAGCTATGTTTGAATGTGCTTGACTTTCATTTGATTCAATTAGGTTTGTTTGAATGTGTTTGACTTTCATTTGATTCAATTAGCTTTGAAGAATGCATTTGACTTTCATTTGATTCAATTAGGTTTGTTTGAATGTGTTTGACTTTCATTTGATTTAATTAGTTCTGTTTGAATGTGTTTGACTTTCATTTGATTCAATTAGCTTTGTTGAATGCATTTCGCTTTCTTTGATTCAAATAGTGTTTTTTGAATGTGTTTGATTTTCATTTGATTTAATTAGATTTTTTTAGAAATTTTTGAATTTCATTTGATTCAATTAGCTTTGTTGAATGCATTTGACTTTCATTTTATTTAAAAAGCTATGTTTGAATGTGTTTGACTTACATTTGATTCAATTAGCTTTGTTTGAATGTGTTTGACTTTCATTTGATTCAATTAGCTTTGTTTGACTGTCATTTGATTCAATTAGGTTTGTTTGAATCTGTTTGACTTTCATTTGATTCAATTAGCTTTTTTGAATGCATTTCGCTTTCATTTGATTCAAATAGTGTTTTTTGAATGTGTTTGATTTTCATTTGATTTAATTATATTTTTTTTTAGAAATTTTTTAATTTCATTTGATTCAATTAGCTTTGTTGAATGCATTTGACTTTCATTTTATTCAAAAAGCTATGTTTGAATGTGTTTGACTTACATTTGATTCAATTAGCTTTGTTTGAATGTGTTTGACTTTTATTTGATTCAATTAGCTTTGTAGATTGCATTTGACCTTCATTTTATTTAAAAAGCTCTTTTTGAATGCATTTGACTTTCATTTGATTAAATTAGCTTTGTTTGAATGTGTTTGACTTTCATTTGATTTAATTAGCTTTGTTTGAATGTGTTTGACTTTTATTTGATTCAATTAGATTTGTTTGAATATGTTTGACTTTTATTTGATTCAATTAGCTTTGCTGATGCATTTGACTTTCATTTGATTAAAAAATCTTTGTTTGAATGTGTTTGACTTTCATTTGATTCAATTAGCTCTGTTTGAATGTGTTTGACTTTCATTTGATTCAATTAGCTTTGTTGAATGCATTTCGCTTTCTTTGATTCAAATAGTGTTTTTTGAATGTGTTTGATTTTCATTTGATTTAATTATATTTTTTTTAGAAATTTTTGAATTTCATTTGATTCAATTAGCTTTGTTGAATGCATTTGACTTTCATTTTATTCAAAAAGCTATGTTTGAATGTGTTTGACTTACATTTGATTCAATTAGCTTTGTTTGAATGTGTTTGACTTTTATTTGATTCAATTAGCTTTGTAGAATGCATTTGACCTTCATTTGATTTAAAAAGCTCTTTTTGAATGCATTTGACTTTCATTTGATTAAATTAGCTTTGTTTGAATGTGTTTGACTTTCATTTGATTTAATTAGCTTTGTTTGAATGTGTTTGACTTTTATTTGATTCAATTAGATTTGTTTGAATATATTTGACTTTTATTTGATTCAATTAGCTTTGCTGATGCATTTGACTTTCATTTGATTTAAAAAGCTTTGTTTGAATGTGTTTGACTTTCGTTTGATTCAATTAATTCTGTTTGAATGTGTTTGACTTTCATTTGATTAAATTAGCTCTATAGAATGCATTTAACCTTCATTTGATTCAAAAAGCTCTTTTTGAATGTGTTTGACTTTCATTTGATTCAATTAGCTATGTTTGAATGTGCTTGACTTTCATTTGATTCAATTAGGTTTGTTTGAATGTGTTTGACTTTCATTTGATTCAATTAGCTTTGTAGAATGCATTTGACTTTCATTTGATTCAATTAGGTTTGTTTGAATGTGTTTGACTTTCATTTGATTTAATTAGCTCTGTTTGAATGTGTTTGACTTTCATTTGATTCAATTAGCTTTGTTGAATGCATTTCGCTTTCTTTGATTCAAATAGTGTTTTTTGAATGTGTTTGATTTTCATTTGATTTAATTAGATTTTTTTAGAAATTTTTGAATTTCATTTGATTCAATTAGCTTTGTTGAATGCATTTGACTTTCATTTTATTTAAAAAGCTATGTTTGAATGTGTTTGACTTACATTTGATTCAATTAGCTTTGTTTGAATGTGTTTGACTTTCATTTGATTCAATTAGCTTTGTTTGACTGTCATTTGATTCAATTAGGTTTGTTTGAATCTGTTTGACTTTCATTTGATTCAATTAGCTTTTTTGAATGCATTTCGCTTTCATTTGATTCAAATAGTGTTTTTTGAATGTGTTTGATTTTCATTTGATTTAATTATATTTTTTTTAGAAATATTTGAATTTCATTTGATTCAATTAGCTTTGTTGAATGCATTTGACTTTCATTTTATTCAAAAAGCTATGTTTGAATGTGTTTCACTTACATTTGATTCAATTAGCTTTGTTTGAATGTGTTTGACTTTTATTTGATTCAATTAGCTTTGTAGAATGCATTTGACCTTCATTTGATTTAAAAAGCTCTTTTTGAATGCATTTGACTTTCATTTGATTAAATTAGCTTTGTTTGAATGTGTTTGACTTTCATTTGATTTAATTAGCTTTGTTTGAATGTGTTTGACTTTTATTTGATTCAATTAGATTTGTTTGAATATGTTTGACTTTTATTTGATTCAATTAGCTTTGCTGATGCATTTGACTTTCATTTGATTAAAAAATCTTTGTTTGAATGTGTTTGACTTTCATTTGATTCAATTAGCTCTGTTTGAATGTGTTTGACTTTCATTTGATTCAATTAGCTTTGTTGAATGCATTTCGCTTTCTTTGATTCAAATAGTGTTTTTTGAATGTGTTTGATTTTCATTTGATTTAATTATATTTTTTTTAGAAATTTTTGAATTTCATTTGATTCAATTAGCTTTGTTGAATGCATTTGACTTTCATTTTATTCAAAAAGCTATGTTTGAATGTGTTTGACTTACATTTGATTCAATTACCTTTGTTTGAATGTGTTTGACTTTTATTTGATTCAATTAGCTTTGTAGAATGCATTTGACCTTCATTTGATTTAAAAAGCTCTTTTTGAATGCATTTGACTTTCATTTGATTAAATTAGCTTTGTTTGAATGTGTTTGACTTTCATTTGATTTAATTAGCTTTGTTTGAATGTGTTTGACTTTTATTTGATTCAATTAGATTTGTTTGAATATGTTTGACTTTTATTTGATTCAATTAGCTTTGCTGATGCATTTGACTTTCATTAGATTTAAAAAGCTTTGTTTGAATGTGTTTGACTTTCATTTGATTCAATTAATTCTGTTTGAATGTGTTTGACTTTCATTTGATTAAATTAGCTCTATAGAATGCATTTAACCTTCATTTGATTCAAAAAGCTCTTTTTGAATGTGTTTGACTTTCATTTGATTCAATTAGCTATGTTTGAATGTGCTTGACTTTCATTTGATTCAATTAGGTTTGTTTGAATCTTTTTGACTTTCATTTGATTCAATTAGCTTTGTAGAATGCATTTGACTTTCATTTGATTCAATTAGGTTTGTTTGAATGTGTTTGACTTTCATTTGATTTAATTAGCTCTGTTTGAATGTGTTTGACTTTCATTTGATTCAATTAGCTTTGTTGAATGCATTTCGCTTTCTTTGATTCAAATAGTGTTTTTTGAATGTGTTTGATTTTCATTTGATTTAATTAGATTTTTTTAGAAATTTTTGAATTTCATTTGATTCAATTAGCTTTGTTGAATGCATTTGACTTTCATTTTATTTAAAAAGCTATGTTTGAATGTGTTTGACTTACATTTGATTCAATTAGCTTTGTTTGAATGTGTTTGACTTTCATTTGATTCAATTAGCTATGTTTGACTGTCATTTGATTCAATTAGGTTTGTTTGAATCTGTTTGACTTTCATTTGATTCAATTAGCTTTTTTGAATGCATTTCGCTTTCATTTGATTCAAATAGTGTTTTTTGAATGTGTTTGATTTTCATTTGATTTAATTATATTGTTTTTAGAAATTTTTGAATTTCATTTGATTCAATTAGCTTTGTTGAATGCATTTGACTTTCATTTTATTCAAAAAGCTATGTTTGAATGGGTTTGACTTACATTTGATTCAATTAGCTTTGTTTGAATGTGTTTGACTTTTATTTGATTCAATTAGCTTTGTAGAATGCATTTGACCTTCATTTGATTTAAAAAGCGCTTTTTGAATGCATTTGACTTTCATTTGATTAAATTAGCTTTGTTTGAATGTGTTTGACTTTCATTTGATTTAATTAGCTTTGTTTGAATGTGTTTGACTTTTATTTGATTCAATTAGATTTGTTTGAATATGTTTGACTTTTATTTGATTCAATTAGCTTTGCTGATGCATTTGACTTTCATTTGATTTAAAAATCTTTGTTTGAATGTGTTTGACTTTCATTTGATTCAATTAACTCTATTCAAATCTGTTTGACTTTCATTTGATTAAATTAGCTCTATAGAATGCATTTAACCTTCATTTGATTCAAAAAGCTCTTTTTGAATGTGTTTGACTTTCATTTAATTCAATTAGCTATGTTTGAATGTGCTTGACTTTCATTTGACTCAATTAGGTTTGTTTAAATGTGTTTGACTTTCATTTGTTTCAATGAGCTTTGTAGAATGCATTTGACTTTCATTTGATTAAATTAGGTTTTTTTGAATGTGTTAGACTTTCATTTGATTTAATTAGCTTTGTTTGAATGTGTTTGACTTTCATTTGATTCAATTAGCTTTGTTGAATGCATTTGGCTTTCAATTGATTTAAATAGTGTTTTTTGAATGTGTTTGACTTTCATTTGATTTAATTAGATTTTTTTAGAAATTTTTGAATTTCATTTGATTCAATTAGCTTTCTTGAATGCATTTGACTTTCATTTTATTCAAAAAGCTATGTTTGAATGTGTTTGACTTACATTTGATTCAATTAGCTTTGTTTGAATGTGTTTGACTTTCATTTGATTCAATTAGCTTTGTAGAATGCATTTGACCTTCATTTGATTCAAAAAAGCTATATTTGAATGTGTTTGATTTTCATTTGATTCAATTAGCTCTGTTTGAATGTGTTTGACTTTCATTTGAGTCAATTAGGTTTGTAGAATGCATTTGACCTTCATTTGATTTAAAAAGCTATGTTTGAATGTGTTTGACTTTCAATTGATTAAATTAGCTATGTTTGAATGTGTTTGACTGTCATTTGATTCAATTAGGTTTGTTTAATTCTTTTTGACTTTCATTTGATTCAATTAGCTTTGTTGAATGCATTTCGCTTTCATTTGATTCAAATAGTGTTTTTTGAATGTGTTTGACTTTCATTTGATTTAATTAGATTTTTTTAGAAATTTTTGAATTTCATTTGATTCAATTAGCTTTGTTGAATGCATTTGGCTTTTATTTGATTCAAATAGCGTTTTTTGAATGTGTTTGACTTTCATTTGATTTAATTAGATTTTTTTAGAAATTTTTTAATTTCATTTGATTCAATTAGCTTTGTTGAATGCATTAGACTTTCATTTTATTCAAAAAGCTATGTTTGAATGTGTTTGACTTACATTTGATTCAATTAGCTTTGTTTGAATGTGTTTGACTTTCATTTGATTCAATTAGCTTTGTAGAATGCGTTTGACCTTCATTTGATTCAAAAAAGCTATTTTTGAATGTTTTTTATTTTCATTTGATTCAATTAGCTCTGTTTTAATGTGTTTGACTTTCATTTGAGTTAATTAGGTTTGTAGAATGCATTTGACCTTCATTTGATTTAAAAAGCTATGTTTGAATGTGTTTGACTTTCAATTGATTAAATTAGCTATGTTTGAATGTGTTTGACTGTCATTTGATTCAATTAGGTTTGTTTGAATCTGTTTGACTTTCATTTGATTCAATTAGCTTTGTTGAATGCATTTCGCTTTCATTTGATTCAAATAGTGTTTTTTGAATGTGTTTGACTTTCATTTGATTTAATTAGATTTTTTTAGAAATTTTTGAATTTCATTTGATTCAATTAGCTTTGTTGAATGCATTTGGCTTTCATTTGATTCAAATAGTGTTTTTTGAATGTGTTTGACTTTCATTTGATTTAATTAGATTTTTTTAGAAATTTTTTAATATCATTTGATTCAATTAGCTTTGTTGAATGCATTTGACTTTCATTTTATTCAAAAAGCTATGTTTGAATGTGTTTGACTTACATTTGATTCAATTAGCTTTGTTTGAATGTGTTTGACTTTCATTTGATTCAATTAGCTTTGTAGAATGCATTTGACCTTCATTTGATTCAAAAAAGCTATTTTTGAATGTGTTTGATTTTCAATTGATTCAATTAGCTCTGTTTGAATGTGTTTGACTTTCATTTGATTCAATTAGGTTTGTAGAATGCATTTGACCTTCATTTGATTTAAAAAGCTCTTTTTGAATATGTTTGACTTTCATTTGATTAAATTAGCTATGTTTGAATGTGTTTGACTGTCATTTGATTCAATTAGGTTTGTTTGAATGTGTTTGACTTTCATTTGATTCAATTAGCTTTGTTGAATGCATTTGGCTTTCATTTGATTCAAATAGTGTTTTTTGAATGTGTTTGACTTTCATTTGATTTAATTAGATTTTTTTAGAAATTTTTTAATTTCATTTGATTCAATTAGCTTTGTTGAATGCATTTGACTTTCATTTTATTCAAAAAGCTATGTTTGAATGTGTTTGACTTACATTTGATTCAATTAGCTTTGTTTGAATGTGTTTGACTTTCATTTGATTCAATTAGCTTTGTAGAATGCATTTGACCTTCATTTGATTCAAAAAAGCTATTTTTGAATGTGTTTGATTTTCAATTGATTTAATTAGCTCTGTTTGAATGTGTTTGACTTTCATTTGATTCAATTAGGTTTGTAGAATGCATTTGACCTTCATTTGATTTAAAAAGCTCTTTTTGAATATGTTTGACTTTCATTTGATTAAATTAGCTATGTTTGAATGTGTTTGACTGTCATTTGATTCAATTAGGTTTGTTTGAATGTGTTTGACTTTCACTTGATTCAATTAGCTTTGTTGAATGCATTTCGCTTTCATTTGATTCAAATAGTGTTTTTTGAATGTGTTTGATTTTCATTTGATTTAATTATATTTTTTTAGAAATTTTTGAATTTTATTTGATTCAATTAGCTTTGTTGAATGCATTTGACTTTCATTTTATTCAAAAAGCTATGTTTGAATGTGTTTGACTTACATTTGATTCAATTAGCTTTGTTTGAATGTGTTTGACTTTCATTTGATTCAATTAGCTTTGTAAAATGCATTTGACCTTCATTTGATTCAAAAAAGCTTTTTTTGAACGTGTTTGATTTTCAATTGATTCAATTAGCTCTGTTTGAATGTGTTTGACTTTCATTTGATTCAATTAGATTTGTAGAATGCATTTGACCTTCATTTGATTTAAAAAGCTCGTTTTGAATATGTTTGACTTTCATTTGATTAAATTAGCTATGTTTGAATGTGTTTGACTGTCATTTGATTCAATTAGGTTTGTTTAAATGTGTTTGACTTTCATTTGATTCAATTAGCTTTGTTGAATGCATTTCGCTTTCTTTGATTCAAATAGTGTTTTTTGAATGTGCTTGACTTTCATTTGTTTCAATGAGCTTTGTAGAATGCATTCGACTTTCATTTGATTCAATTAGGTTTGTTTGAATGTGTTTGACTTTCATTTGATTTAATTAGCTTTGTTTGATAGTGTTGGACTTTCATTTGATTCAATTAGCTTTGTTGAATGCATTTGGCTTTCATTTGATTCAAATAGTGTTTTTTGAATGTGTTTGACTTTCATTTAATTTAATTAGATTTTTTTAGAAATTTTTGAATTTCATTTGATTCAATTAGCTTTGTTGAATGCATTTGACTTTCATTCTATTCAAAAAGCTATTATTGAATGTGTTTGACTTACATTTGATTCGAATTAGCTTTGTTTGAATGTGTTTGACTTTTATTTGATTCAATTTGCTTTGTAGAATGCATTTGACCTTCATTTGATTCAAAAAAGCTATTTTTGAATGTGTTTGATTTTCATTTGATTCAATTAGCTCTGTTTGAATGTGTTTGACTTTCATTTGATTTAATTAGCTTTGTTTGAATGTGTTTGACTTTCATTTGATTCAATTAGGTTTGTTTGAATGTGTTTGACTTTTATTTGATTCGATTAGCTTTGCTGATGCATTTAACTTTCATTTGATTTAAAAAGCTGTGTTTGAATGTGTTTGACTTTCATTTGATTCAATTAACTCTGTTTGAATGTGTTTGACATTCATTTGATTAAATTAGCTCTGTAGAACGCATTTAACCTTCATTTGATTCAAAAAAGCTATTTTTGAATGTGTTTGACTTTCATTTGATTCAATTAGGTTTATAGAATACATTTGACCTTCATTAGATTTAAAAAGCTCTGTTTGAATTTGTTTGACTTTCATTTGATTCTATTAGCTTTGTTTGAATGTGTTTAACTTTCACTTGTTTCTATTAGGTTTGTTTGAATGTGTTTGACTTTCATTTGAATCAATTAACTATGTAGAATGCATTTCACTTTCATTTGATTCAACTAGGTTTGTTTGAAAGTGTTTGATTTTTATTTATTTCAATTAGCTTTGTAGAATGCATTTCACTTTCATTTGATTCAAAAAGCTTTATTGAATGCATTTGACTTTCATTTGATTCAAAAAGCTATGTTTGAATGTGTTTGACTTACATTTGATTCAATTAGCTTTGTTTTAATGTGTTTGACTTTCATTTGATTCAATTAGCTTTGTAGAATGCATTTGACCTTCATTTAATTTAAAAAGCTATTTTTGAATGTGTTTGACTTTCATTTGATTTAATTAGCTCTGTTCGAATGTGTTTGACTTTCATTTGATTTAATCAGATTTTTTTAGATGTTTTTGACTTTCATTTGATTCAATTAGCTTTGTTGAATGCATTTAACTTTCTTTTGATTCAATTAGCTTTTTAGAATGCATTTGAGCTTTACTTGATTCAAAATGCTCTTTTTGAAGGTGTTTTACTTTCATTTGATTCAATTAGCTATGTTTGAATGTGTTTGACTTTCATTTGATTTAATTAGGTTTGTTTGAATCTGTTTGACTTTCGTTTGATTTAATCAGCTTTGTAGAATGCATTTGACTTTTATTTGATTCAAATAGCTTTGTTTGAATGTGTTTGACTTTCATTTGATTTAATTAACTTTGTTTGAATGTGTTTGACTTTCATTTGATTCAATTAGCTTTGCTGATGCATTTGACTTTCATTTGACTCAAAAAGCTTTGTTTGAATGTGTTTGACTTTCATTTGATTCAATTAACTCTGTTTGAATGTGTTTGACTTTTATTTGATTAAATTATCTCTATAGAATACATTTAACCTTCATTTTATTCAAAAAAGCTCTTTTTGAATGTGTTTGACTTTCATTTGATTCAATTAGCTTTGTTGAATGCATTTCGCTTTCTTTGATTCAAATAGTGTTTTTTGAATGTGTTTGATTTTCATTTGATTTAATTATATTTTTTTTAGAAATTTTTGAATTTCATTTGATTCAATTAGCTTTGTTGAATGCATTTGACTTTCATTTTATTCAAAAAGCTATGTTTGAATGTGTTTGACTTACATTTGATTCAATTAGCTTTGTTTGAATGTGTTTGACTTTTATTTGATTCAATTAGCTTTGTAGAATGCATTTGACCTTCATTTGATTTAAAAAGCTCTTTTTGAATGCATTTGACTTTCATTTGATTAAATTAGCATTGTTTGAATGTGTTTGACTTTCATTTGATTTAATTAGCTTTGTTTGAATGTGTTTGACTTTTATTTGATTCAATTAGATTTGTTTGAATATGTTTGACTTTTATTTGATTCAATTAGCTTTGCTGATGCATTTGACTTTCATTTGATTTAAAAAGCTTTGTTTGAATGTGTTTGACTTTCATTTGATTCAATTAATTCTGTTTGAATGTGTTTGACTTTCATTTGATTAAATTAGCTCTATAGAATGCATTTAACCTTCATTTGATTCAAAAAGCTCTTTTTGAATGTGTTTGACTTTCATTTGATTCAATTAGCTATGTTTGAATGTGCTTGACTTTCATTTGATTCAATTAGGTTTGTTTGAATCTTTTTGACTTTCATTTGATTCAATTAGCTTTGTAGAATGCATTTGACTTTCATTTGATTCAATTAGGTTTGTTTGAATGTGTTTGACTTTCATTTGATTTAATTAGCTCTGTTTGAATGTGTTTGACTTTCATTTGATTCAATTAGCTTTGTTGAATGCATTTCGCTTTCTTTGATTCAAATAGTGTTTTTTGAATGTGTTTGATTTTCATTTGATTTAATTAGATTTTTTTAGAAATTTTTGAATTTCATTTGATTCAATTAGCTTTGTTGAATGCATTTGACTTTCATTTTATTTAAAAAAGCTATGTTTGAATGTGTTTGACTTACATTTGATTCAATTAGCTTTGTTTGAATGTGTTTGACTTTCATTTGATTCAATTAGCTATGTTTGACTGTCATTTGATTCAATTAGGTTTGTTTGAATCTGTTTGACTTTCATTTGATTCAATTAGCTTTTTTGAATGCATTTCGCTTTCATTTGATTCAAATAGTGTTTTTTGAATGTGTTTGATTTTCATTTGATTTAATTATATTTTTTTTAGAAATTTTTGAATTTCATTTGATTCAATTAGCTTTGTTGAATGCATTTGACTTTCATTTTATTCAAAAAGCTATGTTTGAATGTGTTTGACTTACATTTGATTCAATTAGCTTTGTTTGAATGTGTTTGACTTTTATTTGATTCAATTAGCTTTGTAGAATGCATTTGACCTTCATTTGATTTAAAAAGCTCTTTTTGAATGCATTTAACTTTCATTTGATTAAATTAGCTTTGTTTGAATGTGTTTGACTTTCATTTCATTTAATTAGCTTTGTTTGAATGTGTTTGAATTACATTTGATTCAATTAGGTTTGTTTGAATGTGTTTGACTTTCATTTGATTCAATTAGCTTTGCTGATGCATTTGACTTTCATTTGATTCAAATAGCTTTGTTTGAATGTGTTTGACTTTCATTTGATTCAATTAATTCTGTTTGAATGTGTTTGACTTTCATTTGATTAAATTAGCTCTATAGAATGCATTTAACCTTCATTTGATTCAAAAAGCTCTTTTTGAATGTGTTTGACTTTCATTTGATTCAATTAGCTATGTTTGAATGTGCTTGACTTTCATTTGATTCAATTAGGTTTGTTTGAATGTGTTTGACTTTCATTTGATTCAATTAGCTTTGTAGAATGCATTTGACTTTCATTTGATTCAATTAGGTTTGTTTGAATGTGTTTGACTTTCATTTGATTTAATTAGCTCTGTTTGAATGTGTTTGACTTTCATTTGATTCAATTAGCTTTGTTGAATGCATTTTGCTTTCTTTGATTCAAATAGTGTTTTTTGAATGTGTTTGATTTTCATTTGATTTAATTAGATTTTTTTAGAAATTTTTGAATTTCATTTGATTCAATTAGCTTTGTTGAATGCATTTGACTTTCATTTTATTTAAAAAAGCTATGTTTGAATGTGTTTGACTTACATTTGATTCAATTAGCTTTGTTTGAATGTGTTTGACTTTCATTTGATTCAATTAGCTATGTTTGACTGTCATTTGATTCAATTAGGTTTGTTTGAATCTGTTTGACTTTCATTTGATTCAATTAGCTTTTTTGAATGCATTTCGCTTTCATTTGATTCAAATAGTGTTTTTTGAATGTGTTTGATTTTCATTTGATTTAATTATATTTTTTTTAGAAATTTTTGAATTTCATTTAATTCAATTAGCTTTGTTGAATGCATTTGACTTTCATTTTATTCAAAAAGCTATGTTTGAATGTGTTTGACTTACATTTGATTCAATTAGCTTTGTTTGAATGTGTTTGACTTTTATTTGATTCAATTAGCTTTGTAGAATGCATTTGACCTTCATTTGATTTAAAAAGCTCTTTTTGAATGCATTTGACTTTCATTTGATTAAATTAGCTTTGTTTGAATGTGTTTGACTTTCATTTGATTTAATTAGCTTTGTTTGAATGTGTTTGACTTTTATTTGATTCAATTAGATTTGTTTGAATATGTTTGACTTTTATTTGATTCAATTAGCTTTGCTGATGCATTTGACTTTCATTTGATTTAAAAATCTTTGTTTGAATGTGTTTGACTTTCATTTGATTCAATTAACTCTATTCAAATCTGTTTGACTTTCATTTGATTAAATTAGCTCTATAGAATGCATTTAACCTTCATTTGATTCAAAAAGCTCTTTTTGAATGTGTTTGACTTTCATTTGATTCAATTAGCCATGTTTGAATGTGCTTGACTTTCATTTGACTCAATTAGGTTTGTTTAAATGTGTTTGACTTTCATTTGTTTCAATGAGCTTTGTAGAATGCATTTGACTTTCATTTGATTAAATTAGGTTTTTTTGAATGTGTTAGACTTTCATTTGATTTAATTAGCTTTGTTTGAATGTGTTTGACTTTCATTTGATTCAATTAGCTTTGTTGAATGCATTTGGCTTTCAATTGATTTAAATAGTGTATTTTGAATGTGTTTGACTTTCATTTGATTTAATTAGATTTTTTTAGAAATTTTTGAATTTCATTTGATTCAATTAGCTTTCTTGAATGCATTTGACTTTCATTTTATTCAAAAAGCTATGTTTGAATGTGTTTGACTTACATTTGATTCAATTAGCTTTGTTTGAATGTGTTTGACTTTCATTTGATTCAATTAGCTTTGTAGAATGCATTTGACCTTCATTTGATTCAAAAAAGCTATATTTGAATGTGTTTGATTTTCATTTGATTCAATTAGCTCTGTTTGAATGTGTTTGACTTTCACTTGAGTCAATTAGGTTTGTAGAATGCATTTGACCTTCATTTGATTTAAAAAGCTATGTTTGAATGTGTTTGACTTTCAATTGATTAAATTAGCTATGTTTGAATGTGTTTGACTGTCATTTGATTCAATTAGGTTTGTTTAATTCTGTTTGACTTTCATTTGATTCAATTAGCTCTGTTGAATGCATTTCGCTTTCATTTGATTCAAATAGTGTTTTTTGAATGTGTTTGACTTTCATTTGATTTAATTAGATTTTTTTAGAAATTTTTGAATTTCATTTGATTCAATTAGCTTTGTTGAATGCATTTGGCTTTTATTTGATTCAAATAGCGTTTTTTGAATGTGTTTGACTTTCATTTGATTTAATTAGATTTTTTTAAAAATTTTTTAATTTCATTTGATTCAATTAGCTTTGTTGAATGCATTAGACTTTCATTTTATTCAAAAAGCTATGTTTGAATGTGTTTGACTTACATTTGATTCAATTAGCTTTGTTTGAATGTGTTTGTCTTTCATTTGATTCAATTAGCTTTGTAGAATGCGTTTGACCTTCATTTGATTCAAAAAAGCTATTTTTGAATGTTTTTTATTTTCATTTGATTCAATTAGCTCTGTTTTAATGTGTTTGACTTTCATTTGAGTCAATTAGGTTTGTAGAATGCATTTGACCTTCATTTGATTTAAAAAGCTATGTTTGAATGTGTTTGACTTTCAATTGATTAAATTAGCTATGTTTGAATGTGTTTGACTGTCATTTGATTCAATTAGGTTTGTTTGAATCTGTTTGACTTTCATTTGATTCAATTATCTTTGTTGAATGCATTTCGCTTTCATTTGATTCAAATAGTGTTTTTTGAATGTGTTTGACTTTCATTTGATTTAATTAGATTTTTTTAGAAATTTTTGAATTTCATTTGATTCAATTAGCTTTGTTGAATGCATTTGGCTTTCATTTGATTCAAATAGTGTTTTTTGAATGTGTTTGACTTTCATTTGATTTAATTAGATTTTTTTAGAAATTTTTTAATATCATTTGATTCAATTAGCTTTGTTGAATGCATTTGACTTTCATTTTATTCAAAAAGCTATGTTTGAATGTGTTTGATTTACATTTGATTCAATTAGCTTTGTTTGAATGTGTTTGACTTTCATTTGATTCAATTAGCTTTGTAGAATGCATTTGACCTTCATTTGATTCAAAAAAGCTATTTTTGAATGTGTTTGATTTTCAATTGATTCAATTAGCTCTGTTTGAATGTGTTTGACTGTCATTTGCTTCAATTAGGTTTGTTTGAATGTGTTTGACTTTCACTTGATTCAATTAGCTTTGTTGAATGCATTTCCCTTTCATTTGATTCAAATAGTGTTTTTTGAATGTGTTTGACTTTCATTTGATTTAATTAGATTTTTTTAGAAATTTTTTAATTTCATTTGATTCAATTAGCTTTGTTGAATGCATTTGACTTTCATTTTATTCAAAAAGCTATGTTTGAATGTGTTTGACTTACATTTGATTCAATTAGCTTTGTTTGAATGTGTTTGACTTTCATTTGATTCAATTAGCTTTGTAAAATGCATTTGACCTTCATTTGATTCAAAAAAGCTATTTTTGAACGTGTTTGATTTTCAATTGATTCAATTAGCTCTGTTTGAATGTGTTTGACTTTCATTTGATTCAATTAGGTTTGTAGAATGCATTTGACCTTCATTTGATTTAAAAAGCTCGTTTTGAATATGTTTGACTTTCATTTGATTAAATTAGCTATGTTTGAATGTGTTTGACTGTCATTTGATTCAATTAGGTTTGTTTAAATGTGTTTGACTTTCATTTGATTCAATTAGCTTTGTTGAATGCATTTCGCTTTCTTTGATTCAAATAGTGTTTTTTGAATGTGCTTGACTTTCATTTGTTTCAATGAGCTTTGTAGAATGCATTCGACTTTCATTTGATTCAATTAGGTTTGTTTGAATGTGTTTGACTTTCATCTGATTTAATTAGCTTTGTTTGATAGTGTTGGACTTTCATTTGATTCAATTAGCTTTGTTGAATGCATTTGGCTTTCATTTGATTCAAATAGTGTTTTTTGAATGTGTTTGACTTTCATTTAATTTAATTAGATTTTTTTAGAAATTTTTGAATTTCATTTGATTCAATTAGCTTTGTTGAATGCATTTGACTTTCATTCTATTCAAAAAGCTATGTTTGAATGTGTTTGACTTACATTTGATTCGATTAGCTTTGTTTGAATGTGTTTGACTTTTATTTGATTCAATTTGCTTTGTAGAATGCATTTGACCTTCATTTGATTCAAAAAAGCTATTTTTGAATGTGTTTGATTTTCATTTGATTCAATTAGCTCTGTTTGAATGTGTTTGACTTTCATTTGATTTAATTAGCTTTGTTTGAATGTGTTTGACTTTCATTTGATTCAATTAGGTTTGTTTGAATGTGTTTGACTTTTATTGGATTCGATTAGCTTTGCTGATGCATTTAACTTTCATTTGATTTAAAAAGCTGTGTTTGAATGTGTTTGACTTTCATTTGATTCAATTAACTCTGTTTGAATGTGTTTGACATTCATTTGATTAAATTAGCTCTGTAAGAACGCATTTAACCTTCATTTGATTCAAAAAGCTATTTTTGAATGTGTTTGACTTTCATTTGATTCAATTAGGTTTATAGAATACATTTGACCTTCATTAGATTTAAAAAGCTCTGTTTGAATTTGTTTGACTTTCATTTGATTCTATTAGCTTTGTTTGAATGTGTTTAACTTTCACTTGTTTCTATTAGGTTTGTTTGAATGTGTTTGACTTTCATTTGAATCAATTAACTATGTAGAATGCATTTCACTTTCATTTGATTCAACTAGGTTTGTTTGAAAGTGTTTGATTTTTATTTAATTCAATTAGCTTTGTAGAATGCATTTCACTTTCATTTGATTCAAAAAGCTTTATTGAATGCATTTGACTTTCATTTGATTCAAAAAGCTATGTTTGAATGTGTTTGACTTACATTTGATTCAATTAGCTTTGTTTTAATGTGTTTGACTTTCATTTGATTCAATTAGCTTTGTAGAATGCATTTGACCTTCATTTAATTTAAAAAGCTATTTTTGAATGTGTTTGACTTTCATTTGATTTAATTAGCTCTGTTTTAATGTGTTTGACTTTCATTTGATTTAATCAGATTTTTTTAGATGTTTTTGGCTTTCATTTGATTCAATTAGCTTTGTTGAATGCATTTAACTTTCTTTTGATTCAATTAGCTTTATAGAATGCATTTGAGCTTTACTTGATTCAAAATGCTCTTTTTGAAGGTGTTTTACTTTCATTTGATTCAATTAGCTATGTTTGAATGTTTTTGACTTTCATTTGATTTAATTAGGTTTGTTTGAATCTGTTTGACTTTCGTTTGATTTAATCAGCTTTGTAGAATGCATTTGACTTTTATTTGATTCAAATAGCTTTGTTTGAATGTGTTTGACTTTCATTTGATTTAATTAACTTTGTTTGAATGTGTTTGACTTTCATTTGATTCAATTAGCTTAGCTGATGCATTTGACTTTCATTTGACTCAAAAAGCTTTGTTTGAATGTGTTTGACTTTCATTTGATTCAATTAACTCTGTTTGAATGTGTTTGACTTTTATTTGATTAAATTATCTCTATAGAATGCATTTAACCTTCATTTTATTCAAAAAGCTCTTTTTGAATGTGTTTGACTTTCATTTGATTCAATTAGCTATGTTTGAATGTGCTTGACTTTCATTTGACTCAATTAGGTTTGTTTAAATTTGTTTGACTTTCATTTGATTCAATGAGCTTTGTAGAATGCATTTGACTTTCATTTGATTCAATTAGGTTTGTTTGAATGTGTTTGACTTTCATTTGATTTAATTAGCTTTGTTTGAATGTGTTTGACTTTCATTTGATTAAATTAGCTCTTTAAAATGCATTTAACCTTCATTTGATTCAAAAAGCTCTTTTTGAATGTGTTTGACTTTCATTTGATTCAATTAGCTATGTTTGAATGTGCTTGACTTTCATTTGATTCAATTAGGTTTGTTTGAATGTGTTTGACTTTCATTTGATTCAATTAGCTTTGTTGAATGCATTTCGCTTTCATTTGATTCAAATAGTGTTTTTTGAATGTGTTTGATTTTTTATTTGATTTAATTAGATTTTTTAGAAATTTTTGAATTTCATTTGTTTCAATTAGCTTTGTTGAATGCAATTGACTTTCATTTTATTCAAAAAGCTATGTTTGAATGTGTTTGACTTACATTTAATTCAATTACCTTCGTTTGAATGTGTTTGACTTTCATTTGATTCAATTAGCTTTGTAGAATGCATTTGACCTTCATTTGATTTAAAAAGCTCTTTTTGAATGCATTTGACTTTCATTTGATTAAATTAGCTTTGTTTGAATGTGTTTGACTTTCATTTGATTTAATTAGCTTTGTTTGAATGTGTTTGACTTTCATTTGATTCAATTAGGTTTGTTTGAATCTGTTTGACTTTCATTTGATTCAATTAGCTTTGCTGATGCATTTGACTTTCATTTGATTAAAACCCTTGTTTGAATGTGTTTGACTTTCATTTGATTCAATTAATTCTGTTTGAATGTGTTTGACTTTCATTTGATTAAATTAGCTCTATAGAATGCATTAACCTTCATTTGATTCAAAGAGCTCTTTTTGAATGTGTTTGACTTTCATTTGATTCAATTAGCTTTGTTAAATGCATGTGACTTTCATTTGATCTAATTAGCTTTGATGAATGCATTTGACTTTCATTTGATTCAAGAAGCTTTGTTTGAATGTGCTTGACTTTCATTTGATTCAATTAGGTTTTTTGATTGTTTCATTTGATTCAATTAGCTTTGTAGAATGCATTTAAATTTCATTTGATTCAATAAGGTTTGTTTGAATGTGTTTGACTTTCATTTGATTTAATTAGCTTTGTTTGAATGTGTTTGACTTTCATTTGATTCAATTAGCTTTGTTGAATGCATTTGGCTTTCATTTGATTCAAATAGTGTTTTTTTGAATGTGTTTGACTTTCATTTGATTTAATTATATTTTTTTTAGAAATTTTTGAATTTCATTTGATTCAATTAGCTTAGTTGAATGCATTTGACTTTCATTTTATTCAAAAAGCTATGTTTGAAATGTGTTTGACTTACATTTGATTCAATTAGCTTTGTTTGAATGTGTTTGACTTTCATTTGATTCAATTAGCTTTGTAGAATGCATTTGACCTTCATTTGATTCAAAAAAAGCTATTTTTTGAATGTGTTTGTTTTTCATTTGATTCAATTAGCTCTGTTTGAATGTGTTTGACTTTCATTTGAATCAATTAGGTTTGTAGAATGCATTTGACCTTCATTTGATTTATAAAGCTCTTTTTGAATGTGTTTGACTTTCATTTGATTTAATTAGCTATGTTTGAGTGTGTTTGACTGTCATTTGATTCAATAAGTTTTGTTTGAATCTGTTTGACTTTCATTTGATTCAATTAGCTTTGTTGAATGCATTTCACTTTCATTTGATTCAAATAGTGTTTTTTGAATGTGTTTGACTTTCATTTGATTGAAATTAGATTTTTTTTAGAAATTTTTGAATTTCATTTGATTCAATTAGCTTTGTTGAATGCATTTGACTTTCATTTTATTCAAAAAGCTATGTTTGAATGTGTTTGACTTTCATTTGATGCTTCATTTGATTCAATTAGTTTGTTTGAATGTGTTTGACTTTCATTTGATTCAATTAGCTTTGAATGCATTTGACCTTCATTGATTTAAAAAGCTCTTTTTGAATTTTGACTTTCATTTGATTAAATTAGCTTTGTTTGAATGTGTTTGACTTTCATTTGATTTAATTAGCTTTGTTTGAATGTTTTGACTTTCATTTGATTCAATTAGGTTTGTTTGAATGTGTTTGACTTTCATTTGATTCAATTAGCTTTGTGATGCATTTAACTTTCATTTGCTTTGTTTTGAATGTGTTTGACTTTCATTTGATTTTCATTTTTGGTTTGTTTGAATGTGTTTGACTTTCATTTGATTCAATTAGCTTTGCTGATGCATTTGACTTTCATTTGATTCTTTGTTTGAATGTGTTTGACTTTCATTTGATTCAATTAACTAATGTGTTTGACTTTCATTTGATTAAATTAGAATGCATTTAACCTTCATTTGATTCAAAAAGCTCTTTTTGAATGTGTTTGACTTTCATTTGATTCAATTAGCTATGTTTGAATGTGCTTGACTTTCATTTGATTCAATTAGCTTTTTTGAATGTGTTTGACTTCATTTGATTCAATTAGCTTTGTAGAATGCATTTGACTTATTTGATTTGAATGTGTTTGATTTTCATTTGATTCAATTAGCTCTGTTTGAATGTGTTTGACTTTCATTTGATTAAGAATGCATTTAACCTTCATTTGATTTAAAAAGCTCTGTTTGAATGTGTTTGACTTTCAATTGATTAAATTAGCTATGTTTGACTGTCATTTGATTAAATTAGGTTTGTTTGAATCTGTTTGACTTTCATTTGATTCATTAGCTTTTTTGAATGCATTTCGCTTTCATTTGATTCAAATAGTGTTTTTTGAATGTGTTTGATTTTCATTTGATTTAATTAGATTTTTTTAGAAATTTTTGAATTTCATTTGATTCAATTAGCTTTGTTGAATGCATTTACTTTCATTTTATTCAAAAAGCTATGTTTGAATGTGTTTGACTTACATTTGATTCAATTAGCTTTGTTTGAATGTGTTTGACTTTCATTTGATTCAATTAGCTTTGTAGAATGCATTTGACCTTCATTTGATTTAAAAAGCTCTTTTTGAATGTTTGACTTTCATTTGATTAAATTAGCTTTGTTTGAATGTGTTTGACTTTCATTTGATTTAATTTGCTTTGTTTGAATGTGTTTGACTTTCATTTGATTCAATTAGGTTTGTTTGAATGTTTTTGACTTTTATTTGATTCAATTAGCTTTGCTGAATGCATTTGACTTTCATTTGATTTAAAAAGCTTTGTTTGAATGTGTTTGACTTTCATTTGATTAATTAGCTCTATAGAATGCATTTAACCTTCATTTGATTCAAAAGCTTTTTGAATGTGTTTTGACTTTCATTTGATTCAATTAGCTATGTTTGAATGTGCTTGACTTTCATTTGATTCAATTAGGTTTTGTTTGAATGTGTTTGACTTTTATTTGATTCAATTACTTTGTAGAATGCATTTGACTTTCATTTGATTCAATTAGGTTTGTTTGAATGTGTTTGACTTTCATTTGATTTAATTAGCTTTTTTGAATGTGTTTGACTTTCATTTGATTCAATTAGCTTTGTTGAATGCATTTGGCTTTCATTTGATTCAAATAGTGTTTTTTAATGTGTTTGACTTTCATTTGATTTAATTAGATTTTTTTAGAAATTTTTGAATTTCATTTGATTCAATTAGCTTTGTTGAATGCATTTGACTTTCATTTTATTCAAAAAGCTTGTTTGAATGTGTTTGACTTACATTTGATTCAATTAGCTTTGTTTGAATGTGTTTGACTTTCATTTGATTCAATTAGCTTTGTAGAATGCATTTGACCTTATTTGATTCAAAAAGCTATTTTTAATGTGTTTGATTTTCATTTGATTCAATTAGCTCTGTTTGAATGTGTTTGACTTTCATTTGACTCAATTAGGTTTGTAGAATGCATTTGACCTTCATTTGATTTAAAAAGCTCTTTTTGAATGTATTTTGACTTTCATTTGATTTAATTAGCTATGTTTGAATGTGTTTGACTTTCATTTGATTCAATTAGGTTTGTTTGAATCTGTTTGACTTTCATTTGATTCAATTAGCTTTGTTGAATGCATTTCGCTTTCATTTGATTCAAATAGTGTTTTTTTGAATGTGTTTGACTTTCATTTGATTTAATTAGATTTTTTTTCATTTGATTCCTTTGTTGAATTTTGATTTGATTCAATCTTTCATTTGATTCAATTAGCTTTGTTGAATGCATTTGACTTTCATTTTATTCAAAAAGCTATGTTTGAATGTGTTTGACTTACATTATTCAATTAGCTTTGTTTGAATGTGTTTGACTTTCATTTGATTCAATTAGCTTTGTAGAATGCATTTGACCTTCATTGATTCAAAAAGCTATTTTTGAATGTGTTTGACATTTGATTCAATTAGCTCTGTTTGAATGTGTTTGACTTTCATTTGATCAATTAGGTTTGTAGAATGCATTTGACCTTCATTTGATTGAATGTGTTTGACTTTCAATTGATGCTATGTTTGAATGTTTTGACTTTCATTTGATTCAATTAGCTTCATTTTTCATTTGATTCTTTTTTGAATGCATTTGACTTTCATTTGATTAAATTAGCTTGTTTGAATGTGTTTGATTCTTTGTTTGAATGTGTTTGACTTTTTGATTCAATTTTTGTTTGAATGTGTTTGACTTTCATTTGATTCAATTAGCTTTGTAGAATGCATTTGACTTCATTTGATTTAAAAAGCTCTTTTTGAATTTTGACTTTCATTTGATTAAATTAGCTTTGTTTGAATGTGTTTGACTTTCATTTGATTCTTTGTTTGAATGTGTTTGACTTTCATTTGCTGTTTGACTTTCATTTGATTCAATTAGCTTTGCTGATGCATTTGACTTTCATTTGATTGCTTTCTTTCATTTGATTCAATGTTTGAATGTGTTTGACTTTCATTTGATTTAGCTCTATAGAATGCATTGATTCAATTTTTGAATGTGTTGATTCTCTTTTTCATTTGATTCAATTTTGTTTGAATGTGTTTGACTTTCATTTGATCAATTAGCTTCATTTGATTTAAAATTTTTGAATGTGTTTTGACTTTCATTTGATTAAATTAGCTTGTTTGAATGTGTTTTCATTTGATTCAATTAGGTGTTTGAATCTGTTTGACTTTCATTTGATTCAATTAGCTTTGTTGAATGCATTTCGCTTTCATTTGATTCAAATAGTGTTTTTTTGAATGTGTTTGACTTTCATTTGATTTAATTAGATTTTTTTAGAAATTTTTTGAATTTCATTTGATTCAATTAGCTTTGTTGAATGCATTTGACTTTCATTTTATTCAAAAAGCTATGTTTGAATGTGTTTGACTTACATTTGATTCAATTAGCTTTGTTTGAATGTGTTTGACTTTCATTTGATTCAATTAGCTTTGTAGAATGCATTTGACCTTCATTTGATTCAAAAAAGCTATTTTTGAATGTGTTTGATTTTCATTTGATTCAATTAGCTTGTTTGAATGTGTTTGACTTTCATTTGATTCAATTAGGTTTGTAGAATGCATTTGACCTTCATTTGATTTAAAAAGCTCTTTTTGAATGTGTTTGACTTTCATTTGATTAAATTAGCTATGTTTGAATGTGTTTGACTGTCATTTGATTCAATTAGGTTTGTTTGAATGTGTTTGACTTTCATTTGATTCAATTAGCTTTGTTGAATGCATTTGCTTTCATTTGATTCAAATAGTGTTTTTTGAATGTTTGACTTTCATTTGATTTAATTAGATTTTTTTAGAAATTTTTGAATTTCATTTGATTCAATTAGCTTTGTTGAATGCATTTGACTTTCATTTTATTCAAAAAGCTATGTTTGAATGTGTTTTGACTTACATTTGATTCAATTAGCTTTGTTTGAATGTGTTTGACTTTCATTTGATTCAATTAGGTTTTGTAGAATGCATTTGACCTTCATTTGATTTAAAAAGCTCTTTTTGAATATGTTTGACTTTCATTTGATTAATTTAGCTATGTTTGAATGTGTTTGACTGTCATTTGATTCAATTAGGTTTGTTTGAATGTGTTTGACTTTCATTTGATTCAATTAGCTTTGTTGAATGCATTTGGCTTTCATTTGATTCAAATAGTGTTTTTTGAATGTGTTTGACTTTCATTTGATTTAATTAGATTTTTTAGAAATTTTTGAATTTCATTTGATTCAATTAGCTTTGTTGAATGCATTTGACTTTCATTTTATTCAAAAAGCTATGTTTGAATGTGTTTGACTTACATTTGATTCAATTAGCTTTGTTTGAATGTGTTTGACTTTCATTTGATTCAATTAGCTTTGTAGAATGCATTTGACCTTCATTTGATTCAAAAAAGCTATTTTTGAATGTGTTTGATTTTCATTTGATTCAATTAGCTCTGTTTGAATGTGTTTGACTTTCATTTGATTCAATTAGGTTTGTAGAATGCATTTGACCTTCATTTGATTTAAAAAGCTCTTTTTGAATATGTTTTGACTTTCATTTGATTAATTAGCTATGTTTGAATGTGTTTGACTGTCATTTGATTCAATTAGGTTTGTTTGAATGTGTTTGACTTTCATTTGATTCAATTAGCTTTGTTGAATGCATTTCGCTTTCTTGATTCAAATAGTGTTTTTGAATGTGTTTGACTTTCATTTGATTTAATTAGATTTTTTTAGAAATTTTTGAATTTCATTTGATTCAATTAGCTTTGTTGAATGCATTTGACTTTCATTTTATTCAAAAAGCTATGTTTGAATGTTTTGACTTTTTTGATTCAATTAGCTTTGTTTGAATGTCTTTCATTTGATTCAATTAGAGAATGCATTTGACCTTCATTTGATTTAAAAAGCTCTTTTTGAATATGTTTGACTTTCATTTGATTAAATTAGCTATGTTTGAATGTGTTTGACTTCATTTGATTCAATTAGGTTTGTTTTTGAATGTGTTTGACTTTCATTTGATTCAATTAGCTTTGTTGAATGCATTTGGCTTTCATTTGATTCAAATAGTGTTTTTTGAATGTGTTTGACTTTCATTTGATTTAATTAGATTTTTGAAATTTTTGAATTTCATTTGATTCAATTAGCTTTGTTGAATGCATTTGACTTTCATTTTATTCAAAAAGCTATGTTTGAATGTGTTTGACTTACATTTGATTCAATTAGCTTTGTTTGAATGTGTTTGACTTTCATTTGATTCAATTAGCTTTGTAGAATGCATTTGACCTTCATTTGATTCAAAAAAGCTATTTTTTGAATGTGTTTGATTTTCAATTGATTCAATTAGCTCTGTTGAATGTGTTTGACTTTCATTTGATTCAATTAGGTTTGTAGAATGCATTTGACCTTCATTTGATTTAAAAAGCTCTTTTGAATATGTTTGACTTTCATTTGATTAAATTAGCTATGTTTGAATGTGTTTGACTGTCATTTGATTCAATTAGGTTTCTTTGAATTGTTTGACTTTCATTTGATTCAATTAGCTTTGTTGAATGCATTTCGCTTTCTTTGATTCAAATAGTGTTTTTTAATGTGTTTGATTTTCATTTGATTTAATTAGATTTTTTTAGAAATTTTGAATTTCATTTGATTCAATTAGCTTTGTTGAATGCATTTGACTTTCATTTTATTCTAAAAGCTATGTTTGAATGTGTTTGACTTACATTTGATTCAATTAGCTTTGTTTGAATATGTTTGACTTTAATTCGATTCAATTAGCTTTGTAGAATGCATTTGACCTTCATTTGATTCAAAAAAGCTATTTTTGAATGTGTTTGATTTTCAATTGATTCAATTAGCTCTGTTTGAATGTGTTTGACTTTCATTTGATTCAATTATGTTTGTTTGAATGTATTTGACTTTTATTTGATTCAATTAGCTTTGCTGATGCATTTGACTTTCATTTGATTTAAAAAGCTTTGTTTGAATGTGTTTGACTTTCATTTGATTTAATTAACTCTGTTTGAATGTGTTTGACTTTCATTTGATTAAATTAGCTATAGAATGCATTTAACCTTCATTTGATTCAAAAAGCTCTTTTTGAATGTGTTTGACTTTCATTTGATTCAATTAGCTATGTTTGATGTGCTTGACTTTCATTTGATTCAATTAGGTTTGTTGAATTGTTTGACTTTCATTTGATTCAATTAGCTTTGTAGAATGCATTTGACTTTCATTTGATTCAATTAGGTTTGTTTGAATGTGTTTGACTTTCATTTGATTTAATTAGCTTTGTTTGAATGTGTTTGACTTTCATTTGATTCAATTAGCTTTGTTGAATGCATTTGGCTTTCATTTGATTCAAATAGTGTTTTTTAATGTGTTTGACTTTCATTTGATTTAATTAGATTTTTTAAAAAATTTTTGAATTTCATTTGATTCAATTAGCTTTGTTGAATGCATTT